>NC_080735.1:19833916-20133916 GCF_019097595.1 Hemibagrus wyckioides | reverse complement strand
ATTACTAGTAACCTAGACAACTTACATCTGTTAAAGATTTTTCCTCTAAACTTTGACACCCATGGTCATAGGGCGGCTTACTTAAAGGAAACAGATTGTAGATAAATGTATTTTCAAAGCTAATTATTAAAGGTAATTGAAGGAACTATTGCCATGGTATAAACTTGCATGGTGCAGTGTGCATATGGAAAGAGGCTGCAAACAACACTTGTCATAATTGAAAGCAAACAAATAATTTGTTGTTTAAACTCTCTAAAGCTTTAGACAGTATGATGCCATGATAGGAGTCGGGCAAAACCGTTTCATGAATGATGGTGTTTATTGCATATGAGTGTGCAGGTGCTGAGATTTATGTGCTGTTTTGATGTTAGTACATAGTAGTATGTTATATTTACATTACATTTACAGAATTTGGTCATTGCCTTTATCCAGAGCAACTTGCATTTTATTCAACTAAGCAATTGAGGCCCCTTGCCTAGGGGCCCAGCAGTGGCAGCTTGGTGCACCAGGGATTCAAACTCACAACCTTCCCATCAGTAGTTCGACACCTTAACCACTAAGCTTCCATATCCCAGACTTTAGTACGATGGTTATGGAGATAGAATCCATTTAAAAAAGTGTCAAATAATTTTTTATTTCTACTGTGTTCAAAGTAGGTGAAAAATCTTTTTTGACCTTTAGACATGTTCCACAATTAGCAGCACCTTCAGCAAGTGACTGTACTTTTAAAGGGCAAGTTGTTTACCATATATGGAGATGTGTAAATGAATGTGGTTGTGCAGAAGCAGAGCAGCTTAGAATGTGTTGGTTGTATCAACATCCATTGCATACTGTGTATGTGTGCATCAGTTTCCTTATTGGTACTTCTCCTTTTTTTAAATTCATTATTTATATTTTTATTGCGCTTAGGATGCCTTGCATAAACACAACCCTTTGTTATCTTTAATTTCTGAAATAATCCCTTCCTTCCACTCCCAAAGTTCATTTTTTTACCACCAACACCACAATACCTTGGAAATAACTGATCATAATCTTGATGTGAATTATGATGAATTATGATGTCTGAGGAAGGCTCACACAGTTGACCCCAGTCAACCAGCACACAGCCTGTTTAACAAACTGCCATCAGACAGGCAGTACCAGAGTATTCAATCCAGAAAAAGCAGGCGTGTTGAAACTTGAAACGTGAAACTTGATATCATGTCTTATATGCAATCGGTAAAAGTTGCCGAATATAGCAAATTAGCTTAAGAAATAAAACGGGAATTGAAAATATTATGAACACTGAACCAGTCAATGTTAATGAAATAGTTCATAGCTATTAGACTAATGAGTGAAATTACTCACTAAAAGCAGAGTTTTCTCTTACCGTGCCTTTTCAACCGTCCTGTCCAACAGTTTAATGGAAAATAAAGTGTGAGAAGAAGTGTGTGTGGTTAAGAAGTGTTGCTGTTGTTTTGCTCCTTCTTCTACTGAAGAATGAAAAAAGAAGGAGAACTTTTTTTTCTACTCACAAAAAAAATCTATTAAATGCTAAAAATATCATTAAATTTGATTTATTGATATAAATATATAGCTTCATGAGTGTATGATCTCCTCTGCTCTAAAGTGCTCTTTCTAACAGAATTGTCACTATTCTTTATGCTACAACTGTGGGTTTACATTATCCTTTACAGTCAGAGCACACGTCTATTAAAAAGGAACTGCATTTATTTACTGTCTTACAGCCGAGAAAGTAGACTGCTTAACACATGCCCAGAACATCCTGTGTGTAATCATGCTAGCTGAATCCAGTGACGCGTCTTTGCTGAAATTTGCTTGATTATGTTTTTGTATTGTGTACTTGTTTATTTACTACCACTGCTGAATTGTACAAAAACAAACAGCGGCTCTCCAAAAGTCTTGAGAAAACCAGAACGATTTTTTAAATGTGTTATTAAAGAGAGCAGTGTGTGTCAGCATGATCATAAACACTCTGCATGCACTGTGTACAGAGTGGATTTACCACCTCAGTCGACATGTGTGAACAGATGAGTGGTGAACAGTAGACAATGTGTCAAAGGTAAAACAAGAGCTAAAACACACGGCAGGATAAAAATGCATAGTTCATTTATAACATGGATAATAGAATGTGGTTTCCTGCCTTCCTTGACATTAACTGGAACAGAAACGGTTAGTGCTGAATTGTCCTGTAGTTTGTAATGAGCAGCTACTTTTCTAAACATTAATCTCACCTCTTAACTTTTAGCAATTTAAATAAATAAAGCACAAGTTAATGTGAATTAGAAATATATAATAAATGCCCCAAAACGGGAGCTCTAGCGTCCATACGCGGATTTACTGAGGCAAATACACCGCGAAACGAAACCGAAACTAAAGCGTCAGAAAGATCAGAAGCTTAATATCAACTATCAACAAACAAATCCGATAAACGCGAGAGGGAAAGTCAAGGTCGGGAAAAACAAACAAGTTTATATACAATGAATCTAAACAACAAAGAAAACGGTTTGGTGTTTTACTTCGCGACGAAGACGGCGTGCACGCGAGTGACAGTCGCGCAGTGTAAATGAGCAAAACATCCATATGACCAGTCGCTGATGAGGTCCAGATATTTAGCATGCCAAATATTTCACGGGAGTCGCCGACTCAAAGTCGTGCAGTGTGAAAGGAGACTGAAACATACGTCGACGATGACCTACAGCCAATGAGAGAGCGAGATACAGGGCACTGGTCAGTTCGGGGAGGAGTTATAGACCACAATATCAGCAAGCATGGCTTCGGTTGGAGCATAATGTTATAGTTTAATGGAGTTTATAGGTTTTTTATCAGGAAAAAAAACGTCTTAAATATAGTTATATCAGAATATATAAGCTTTACAATCACATCAAACAGAAATAAAGCAGAAGCATTTGCTTGACCAGCCGCATCAGCAGCAGCACATTGCAAAATTATTCATTTGTTCAATCATACAGAACGCACAATCCTTATTCCCCGCACCATTTCCAGTCTCGCGCGAGAACTCTGATCTCACTTGTGATCTTGGCCTATTTCCTTATTATTTCTTGCGTACGTTTGGTTGCGAAACATTTGCAGACCAGACAGAGTTATCGGCAATTCTTCCTATTGTGAAGTCATGCAGTGTGAAAGCTCCATTTTGTCACTGATCCATCGCGTAGTGTGAACACAGCAGCGACTGAATGCTACCCTAGGTTTGAAATTCGTGCAGTGTGAACTCTGCATTAAATGTCTGTGTAAACCCGGTTTCTCACCTACCACACGGAAGGCCTGGGTTCAATTCTTAACCACTGGATGCAGTGTTGGTCCCAATTGCAAGCCCGAATAAAAAAAATGGGAGGGTTGCGTCAGGAAGGGCATCTGGCATAAAACCTGTGCCACGTTGTTGAGCAGACCAGTTGGTCTGCTGTGGCGACCCCTCACACAGGGAGCGGCCGAAAGATCAACAACAACTAAATACTGTGATATATATATATATATACAAAATGCCTCCAGTTCCTGTAAATTTTTTGGTTTACTGAATCAACCAACTCACATCTCCATATTCTTTCTTTCCATCCATAATGACATTAAAATCATCTGTTGCTGCTTCTGGTATTTCATCGATGACTGTGACGCAACCGCGATACCTGTTCATTTCACCTGTTCATTACACCTGTTCATTACACCTGTTCATTACACCTGTTCATTTCACCTGTTCATTACACCTGTTCATTACACCTGTTCATTATACCTGTTCATAACACTTGTTCATTTCACCTGTTCATTATACCTGTTCATTACACCTGTTCATTTCACCTGTTCATTATACCTGTTCATTACACCTGTTCATTATACCTGTTCATTACACCTGTTCATTTCACCTGTTCATTACACCTGTTCATTACACCTGTTCATTTCACCTGTTCATTATACCTGTTCATTACACCTGTTCATTTCACCTGTTCATTATACCTGTTCATTATACCTGTTCATTACACCTGTTCATTACACCTGTTCATTATACCTGTTCATTACACCTGTTCATTATACCTGTTCATTACACCTGTTCATTATACCTGTTCATTACACCTGTTCATTATACCTGTTCATTACAGCTGTTCTTTACACCTGTTCATTATACCTGTTCATTATACCTGTTCATAACACCTGTTCATTATACCTGTTCATTACACCTGTTCATTAAACCTGTTCATTACACCTGTTCATTATACCTGTTCATTACACCTGTTCATTATACCTGTTCATTACACCTGTTCATTATACCTGTTCATTACACCTGTTCTTTACACCTGTTCATTATACCTGTTCATTATACCTGTTCATTATACCTGTTCATAACACTTGTTCATTATACCTGTTCATTATACCTGTTCATAACACCTGTTCATTATACCTGTTCATTATACCTGTTCATAACACTTGTTCATTATACCTGTTCATTATACCTGTTCATAACACCTGTTCATTATACCTGTTCATTATACCTGTTCATAACACTTGTTCATTATACCTGTTCATTATACCTGTTCATAACACTTGTTCATTATACCTGTTCATTATACCTGTTCATAACACCTGTTCATTATACCTGTTCATTATACCTGTTCATAACACTTGTTCATTATACCTGTTCATTATACCTGTTCATAACACCTGTTCATTATAACTGTTCATAACACCTGTTCATTATACCTGTTCATAACACCTGTTCATTATACCTGTTCATTATACCTGTTCATAACACTTGTTCATTATACCTGTTCATTATACCTGTTCATAACACCTGTTCATTATACCTGTTCATAACACCTGTTCATTATACCTGTTCATTATACCTGTTCATAACACTTGTTCATTATACCTGTTCATAACACTTGTTCATTATACCTGTTCATTATACCTCACATTGAAAAAAGCTGAATTTCATATCACGTCCTTTTGTTCTCCCTCAGGATCTCACTCGGTCAGCTTGGATCCGGGGTTAAAAACATTGAATTGTGAGTACATTGTATACCAATAGAAATAAGAGTATCTCTATTGTACCTAATGCACTCCATTTTGAAGAATTTGCCGATTTTACTGTACTGAGTGTAAACTTAAAAAACAAAAACAAAGAAAAAGGTCAGAGCAGTCGTGACGGCAGCCGACCTCACCGGTGCCATCTTGTTAAATCGCAGATTTTCATTTATCGTGGGTGGGTTTGAAACGTAACCCCCACAATAAACGGGGGATAACTGTAGTATAGGTGCTGTCCTGTGGAATAAACAGTCAAGCCATGATCCTGAACCCCTCTGTGGCCACCTCCCATCTCTCTACCAACACCCACGAACATACATAACACAGTGCAGATTAGTAGTGGCGGTGCTAGAGGTCAGTAAGCACACGGAGAGAGAGAGAAGGCTACATAATACTGTAGTGCTAATTTGTATAATCCAGAATATTGCATCAGCAAAGTTTACAATGATGTGACAGGAAAAAGCTCATGATTTCAGACAAAACAGATTTTTAGTCAATACTGAATAAATGTATGATAAAATGAAAGTTTCTGTTTGCGTAAGCAGAACTTATATTAAAGGTGTGTAAAGCAGTTCTTTCCATGTGACTGAGAGAAATGAACTCAACAGCTCCTCCTTCAGGGAAATAGCAGAAGACAGTTATAGACAGTCACAGCAGGAGACAGTTATAGAACCACTATGGCTTTAATGGTCTGTAAACACTGAAATAGAGTACACAGACATGATGAGGTAAAATAATATTTATTATACACACTTCAAATAAATGGCCTCATTTGAAGACAAACAGCAACTTAATGCCCCGGTGTGAACATGATAAACACTATATACTTCTATATTTCACTGAATTGTAATGTTTGGAGAGGTTGGTGATTAAGCGTATCAAGGATGTCATACCACCCGCATACAGAGCAAACAGATCAACAGAGGATGCAGTGGCTATTGTGCTCCATTCCATTTTAGAACATCTGGAACACAAAAATACATATGCTAGGCTTCTCTTTGTTGATTTTAATTCAGCATTTAATACCATCCTGCCAAACAAGCTCCAAACTAAGCTTTGTAAGCTGGGACTAAGCACTGTATTGTGTAACTGGATTATGGACTTTCTAACGAATTGTGTACAGTGTGTGCGAGTAGACAAATACACATCATTCTCAGTGCGTATTAACACCGGGGTCCCCCAGGGATGTGTACTCTACTTTATACACTCTACACACATGACTGCTGTGCCTCCTGTCCTTCTAACTACATCATAAAATTTGCTGATGACATTACAGTGGTAGGTCTCATCACTAACAACAATGAGTCCTTATACAGAAGGGAGGTGGAACATCTGGCAGCATGGTGCGATACCCACAATCTGGCCCTCAATATTAAGAAGACCAAGGAGATGATTGTGGATTTTCGTAGAGATAAAAAAATATTCTTTTACCACTTATTATTGGCAATGTATCAATGTAACTGTATCAGAGGATCTAACGTGGGGTAATAATATCAACTCTGCCATAGGAAAGGCCCAGCAGCGCTTCTTCTACTTGAGGAAACTGAAAAGAACTAACCTTTCTTGGCAGCTTTTGGTGAACTTTTACCGTTGTGCTATAGAGAGTGTGCTGACATATGACTCTTGGTGTGGTTTTCCAGCTGCACTAAGGAGGAACAGCAGGCACTGCATCGGGTGGTGAAAGCAGCTGGGAAAATCATCGGGACTAGTCTCCCGGAGATTATCACCATCTACACCACACGATGCCTTCGTCGAGTGCACAACATCTTGCGTGATCAGCATTATCCTGCACATCACCTGTTCCAGCTACTGCCCTCGGGTAGAAGGTACAGGTCCATATGCGCTAGAAGCACCAGACTGTCCCACAGCCTTTTTCCAACGGCTGTGAGGCTGCTGAACGAGCAATCACCCCCTCCCTGCCCCCACCTATCATTATATACCACACTTCACTATGACAATAACTGTGAACTGGACTTTGCATTGCTGCAGTACACAAGATAAACACAATTTCTTGGTTCAACCCTTCCCCCCATATTCTATTTTTTTGACATAACCGTTAAGAGTACTGCACTGCTGCACTATGGTTGCATTTATTATATTGTATGCCTAAAAAGAGGATGCTTTAATGATATCTCATTGTTATTTATACTCTGTTATTTATGACAATTACAGTAAAGTGAATTGATTGATTTATTGATTGATTGAATTTTGTGAATAATATTGACAATGAGCAGAAAACACAAAATACTCATATATTAACAGTAAAACAGCAAAACTGGCAAATATAATGTCTAGAAAACTTATTTCTAAAATTCTGATTAAATTACTGATAAACGTGATAAATAGAAAGATGACAAATGATCATAAATATAATATAAAACATGTAAATAACTTCAGATTATTATTATTAAATAGCATGTTGCAGGCAATTGTTGTAACTACTGTCAAATTGGTTGCTTCTAACCGCTAAAGGGAAGAAACTCTATGAAATCTTTATATGGACCTGATATGGAATTTTAATTAAATACCTATGCTTTACAAGAAAGCTATTTGGATTAAAGATTGTCTTGTGCATTTTATTGTCTTTAAACAAGGATGCAAAGTTTATACTGAGTCATCTTTATATATCCAAACTGTGACGTGCAGCTCATAGTTTAATCCTGATTAATTCAGTCTGATTTACACATACAAAATTTTTTAAAAGAACTGTTTGTTTGTGAGATGATTTTGGCACTCGTACCACACATAATGCACTCACCAGCAGATGATTAAGTGTCACTGGTCTGGTGTGAATGCTCTTAAAGCACTGCTGTAATTGTACAGTGTAAAAACCAGTTTAATTTACAAATTAGCCATCAAAGTTTCTAGAGGGTTTTCTGCTGTAATCAAGTAAAAATTGTAATGGGATGGAATTAATAGGTGAAAGTTGTTTATTTCACTCTGCTGTAGATTACAGTGGGATCCTCAACATTGGAAGGCCTACAGAAAGAGAGAAAATCATTACGATTAAGATCCAGAAGATCATTTCCAGCTCTGTTAGACTGGAGGAAACACACCAGCTCCTCTCACCTTTAGTCAGCAGCGGTGCATTTCAATCTAACACTAGTGTAATGAACCTCCACGTCCTCAGAGGCAGAAGCTTTCACAGCAGAACTCTCGAAGGTCCCGGGATCAACTGCCCTCTGGTATACAACACTGGCATACAGAACTTCATCCTGATGGGCTGAGGCTGAATCAGATACAGTGTTGTTTGGATTTGTCACTGCCACGGTGGAATAAAGATTATCCTGTGGGAGAACATGACATCCAGAGGTGGGTCGATAGTTGGTTCATGAATGGTGTGGAAGCTAAAATTCATTGGCCAACAAAGAGTGATGTAATGAGGTCATGTGATATTTTTATTTGATTTTATTTCATTTAAAGTGATTTAATATTTTATAAAATGTTTTGTGTTAAAATACTTTAAATATCAAGTCAAAGTCAAAGAAGCTTTATTGTCACTTCAACCATATCTAGCTGATGCAGTACACAGTGAAATGAACCAATGTTCCTCCTAGACCAGAGGTGCTGCACAGAACAAAAACAAGGTACAGGTGATGCAGACAGACATAGAGCTAAACATAGAGATAAAGCTGAACTATACTTAAGGTGCAGAATCCTGAATCTCAGACTACATGGAAATCTGTAAACCAAGCCTCTTCTCCAAAGTCTGTTCTGATATAAACCCATATAAACATACAATCATGTTTCATTTCAACAGGATTCTTCTTTTGACACAAATGTCTTAATATTGCTCAGTTTGCATAATTTAGTGGAAAATAAACTGGACGTTTGGAATAAACATTTAATTTGAAAATATTTCTGGAGCTGGAATTCCTGTATGCTGAAATGTAAGCTTGTTTGGGTGAACAAAGCAGGCATCACTTTATGTTCTTTTTCACTCATTGGAGTGAGGAAATAAATTGTTTATAAAGCAATGGGTGTCCTGATCCCTTTAACACGCTTGCTTCTTGCCCTCCTTCAGCCATTATCTTCTAAACGCATTTAAAAGTGAGCGGTTTTCATGCGATTCAGTCTCCTGCAGTGTATCGCGAGACTCGCGATCTCATTATAAGTAACAAAATATAAAGATTGTGAGTCTACTGTGCTTATAGCTGCTATAATGTAAAAGAGAACAGGAACTGGCTTGTGTCATGGATGTTCTGCAACATTAACTATAATGTTACTGCTAATAATAATTCCGTATAAATCCTACAAACACTCAATACTTGTTCTTGAGCTTTTTCTCTGAGAGTATCCCAGCTCTCAGGACACACAGTGGAACCTCGGCATAACAATTACGAAACGGCTTTCATTGACTGAAAAAAGTTTTGAAAGGCTCTTGGACGTGTGCGCAACTAAGCCGACAATCATTCCGATTTATTCATATGCTGGAAATGCTTTGTATGCCGATGCAAATTTCTTGCAAAATTTCAATTCTTAAGGCGAACGTTTGTGAGGGTAGGCATTCGTATGTCGGGGTACCACTGTACCAAATGGTGAAGGCATAAGTTTATAGTCACTGGCAAATCACTGTTGTTTAAGAGTAATAAAACACTTAGGAGCATGCTGTTACAGGAAAAGAATCTCTATTGGGGTGGTAAGAGTAACTCACCACCCTGTTGTTGATTATTTTGCTATAATAAAAACACACTGAAGTGTTTAAAAAAGTCTTTAAAGGATATTCAAATACACTTAACAACAATTATTTATTTACCTGTCTTAAACTTTGGTCTGGTGTCGAACCAGCTCTTTTCTTTTTCCTGTTGAAACAAAAAGCAACAAGAGTAAATAAAATATAATAAATCCATTATTCCTGTCACAGTGAACACTAAAATTACACTCTCACTAAACATACAAAAGTCTTGACCCTCACACCAACTTGGGGGTCTTCCCCAAACTGTTACCACAAACATGGAAGCATACATTTGTATAGAACGTCACTGTGTGCTGTAACATTACAATTTATTTCAATGGATCTAAGAGGCTTAAATCTCTTCATTCATGACAATAGCCCTGTGCACAAAGCAGCTCCATGAAGTTATGGTGTGTTAAGTTTGAAGTGGATGAACTCGAGTGTCCTTCACCCCATCATCAGTGTCTGCACTCACTAATGCTCTTGTAGCTGAATGAACACAAGTCCACACAGCAACAATCCAAAGTCTAGTAGAAGGTCTTCACAGAAGAGTGGAGCTTATTAAAATAGTAAATTGTGTTGAGCTACACAAACGTTTGGCAAAGTATCCGAAAATTTCAGATAATAACAGGAATGTTTACTGAAAAAATATTAAAACACATCTGTACAACAAAAAATGTATTTCTCCATTTTTTAATATTAAGATGAAAAAAAATCTGTATTTTCTTACCTTATACACCAGAAGGTGACAGTCAGACAAATACACACAAACAGAACAACACCAAGACCTGCATATACACCTACGCTCTGGGACCCTGTGTGGACGATGAATCACTGTTAAATATTTATCAGTTTCATTCTGATTTATAGATTTATATCATCACCCTCACCATTAAAAGTGATGGACACTGCAGCTGATCTCTCAGAGCCGTGTTTATTCTGAGCCTCGCAGTAGTACTGTCCACTCTGTCCAGCTCTGTAACTCTGTCCAGATCCTACAGGTGATGATTCTTTCTCCATATACCAGGTGTAGTTCTGTACAGGTGGGTTAGCATCACTGCTGCAGGTCAGAGTCACTGAACTGCCCTCCACTCTCTCACCAGAGGAGTTGATGGACACTGAGACATTCTTAGGAGGATCTGAAATGAATAGGATGGTACCATTTTAAAGTAAATCTGTGACAGTTTTATCTGTTTTTGGCTGTGAGGAGATCTTCAGCTTTAACTTACACAGAACATTCAGAGTCACACTGCTGGATTCCTGATGTCCGATTTCATTACTGCACCTGCACTTGTACTCTCCAGTGTCCATGGAGCTGATCTTGGAGATGGTGTAGGTCTTTCCATTTCCTACTGATGTCGTACCTTTAAACCATTCATAGGTCTTCACAGGTGGGTTAGCATCACTGCTGCAGGTCAGAGTCACTGAACTGCCCTCCACTATCTCACCAGAGGGACTGATGGACACTGAGACATTCTTTGGACGATCTAGAGAGTTTCATGATAAAAGTGAGGAAAGCAGTTCATGGTCATAATTAATGCTTTTTTACTGTTAGTCATCAAGACTTGAAGCCAGTGTTTAACCATTTTTAGCATTTATTGCAACTTTTTTTATTATTATATTTGGTTCTGTATTTTATCTGAATCTGTCTTATTGTGATAATTCAGGGACACTTTGCTGTAAATGCTTGTATTTCTTTCTTTTGTGGTCAAATTAGGATTGTAGAGCTCCACTTTCATAAACCCAAAAACAAATAAACTCTGTTCTAATTGCCAGTATATTTCAGTAATTAACATGAATATGAAATGTTTTATAATAATAAAATTAACTAAAAAAACAATAATAAAACATAATAGAACAATTTCATTGCAAGTATTAATACTGACAACAAATTGAGTGAAAAGTAGAATCTTTGGTGTATTTGGTTCTTCCTCTTTTTGCTTTAATGACAGTTTGCTCTCGAGCTGGCATGGACTCCACAGGTTTGTATAAAACAGTATGATAACATTTCGGATCAAATCCATGGGAGTATCATCTGATCACAAACTTCAGAAGAAGATATTACAAAAAAAAAAATCTGACCATTTGTACATATGAGTTATCGTGGCCATTATCACTAATCTAAGTAAATTTATAATAGGGACCAAGAAATAGTGCAGATTCTTGATTAACCATATATTGAAGATATTAAACATTTCCTTTGTTTCTTAAGTTCTAAACTCTTCTGGTTATTTTGGGGGTTTTTTTTCCAAACAAAAATAAAAAAAAATAGATTTTGGGAAAAATCCCAGATGTGGTTTCAGACTTTTGGTCCACAGTGTATTAAAAAAAAAAAAAAAAGGAATAGAAATAACAATGATCACAAATAACAAATACATTTATTGGAATTACATAACAAACATTTCTAAAATGTAAATTAAATTAATAAATTAAATGTAATTTTTTTTTAGAAATGTATGTGTTTACATTTTTACACTTTATATTATTTTCCTTTATTAACTATCAAGTTATAAAGTATATAAGAAGAAGGTAAATAAAGCTCACATCTGACTCTGAGGGTTTGAGCAGGAGAGTGATGTTCATATCCTCTTACAGCACAGCTATAACTGCCTGCATCCTCACTGCTGACTGACTGCAGACGGACTTCATTTCTCTTGCTGGTCTTTGTGGTTAAATGATGGCTGTTTTTGTACCAGATGAATGTTGGATCAGTCAGATTGCAGGTGGTTTTACAGGTCAGAACGGCTGATTGTCCCTCTGTCACTTCTGCAGGAGCGATCTGAACATCAAGATCTTAAACAACAAGAGAAATCAGTAAAACTGTCCTAAAGTCAATGCTCTGCTTTCTCCAAATGTTTTTCTATCTAATGAGATTCTTTTCAATATCATTTTCCTACTCAATTCTGGAAACTAGTCACTTTTACCAACCCCTTATTGCCCAGAACAATGAGAGAAAACAATTTTTCTTTGACAGAAAAAGCAGCATGAATGTTCCAGAGACTCTCAATAATCAGGTACAAACTTCTGAAACCTCTTTTATTAAGAACATGAAATAGAATAGTTAGAGATCTTCATTAATCTGGTAGAAAACTGTTCATTGCATAAGAAAACATTTCAAACCAAGTGAAATTTATTTTAAAGAATGATACCACAGGCCAACTTTTTAAACAAAATGGTTCTGAAAAACATTTTTGTTTATAATAGATATACTCTTCAAAATTCAAAATAAAATTTGAGTAGACACTTACAGTTGCTGAAGGTAACTGACTACATACATCAACTAGCTTTGGATCTTAAAAAATAAAATTTATAAAATTTACTGGCAGAAACCGAAAGCAGGAAAATTGTGAGTAAAGTAAAATAAAATAAATATACAGGTTAGAAACAGGAGCAAAGATTGTGTCAGATATCACTGATGCAGATACAGCTTAAATGATCAATGATGGGGACAGAGGGAAAATAATGTAATAAAAAATAATAACCAAAGAACCATTTATCAACCTTAACCAACAGAAAGCTAGGGTGAAATGTGGAAAGAAAAACACATGCGAAGAAAGAGAGCAGTAAGGAATCTATAAATCTCACAAAAGGCTGGGGATGTTTTCCTACAGTGGGGTTAGTGAGCTTGTGTTCTCTGATGGTTTCATGAACTCAGAAGTGTACAGATGATTTCTGGATTTCAGAGAAGAAATTATTCACGTGACAGAAGTGAAAAAAAAAAACAGCAGCCTTTTGATGGAACTCATCACAGAGTCCAGACCTAAACTCTATCAAGAATCCCTGGACGTAATGAATAATAAAAGACTGACAATGCTCCAGTGTGAATGAACTGAAAGGTTTGTTGGTTGAAAAGGAATAGAAATGTTGTGCACAACAAAGAAAATTTGTGAGCTGAGGGAAGTGAGCTGTAAGGAGCTGTAAGCTGAATTCTGTGGCAGGGTTAGAAAAGGGAGAGTCATGTGTGTGTGTGTGTGTGTGTGTGTGTGTAGAGGCATAATTTGTGCAATGAAAAGCGAGTTGTAAAAGATAAAGAAAGGTTCAGGTGTGATCTGCCTCCAAGCCTGCCACCAGTTTCCTCTTCCCTCGAACCCTCCAAACACGCTACACTGTGATCTGTAATGAAGACACTACTGAGTGTCCACTTACTTTCTGTATAATAATTATGTAGATTTTTAATCGTAAGTATCTATTTTTAGGAAGGGTTTTGGTTGAATTGTGGCATCTTTCTTTAAAATAAATGTCATTTGCTTTGACATGTCATTTTATAATGAAGTGAAAATTGAAAAGAAAGTGAAACTGTAAAAAATTTATGAGACTGTAAGTGTGGAATAAGGGTTCAAATACTTTTTAGGGTAATTATATGTAGAAAATAAGATGATGTTATTTACCTGTAACAGTGAGTGTAACTCCAGGATAACCCATGTATTTGTTTTTCTCTGTGTTTGTTCTGATTCTGAAGTAGTACATGTGTTCATCTGTTTTGTTCACATCACTCAGTCTGAGGGAGAAGTGATTCTGTCCATCTGTTAAATACTGCACTCTACCTGAGTAACCTGGTTCATTACACAGATCAGTCGGCTCTTTACCCTTAACTGTGTTTATGAACCAAAACCTGTCTTTCACTGTAAGACGTGTTGGGTGTGTGTAAGTGACGTTCATAATCACTGTAGATCCTTTTAAAGCACAGAGATTTCTTTGGCTGTATTTCACACTCCATTCAGTCCCCAGAGCTGCTGAAACATGATAGATGAAAGAGGTGATTAGAGGTCATTATCCTGAACCCCATCAAACACTCAGTTAGCTCACAGCTTCACTTTTCTCCTCTGGAACTCCAGGTTGGAGAAATAAAAACTATTCTTCACCACTGGAAGAAAACTGTGTGCAGGATTTGGGGTGTGTTCAGAATTCAGGACTCGTCATGTGGAATTAATAATCAAACTGTGAATCTGCATTATGATCCACTATTCACACTTTCAGTGTTAAGTGTTTTATACTTTAATTCCAGTGTCACTGACAGACACCTTTTTAACTACAATATTTCATCCTCAGGTTTAGGCAAATAAATAATGTTTTTGTCTATTTTAATTTAAATTGTATAAATGTTTAAAGTTTATACACATTAATTTATTCTGGGTTCTTAAATTGATCTTAAGCTAATTTGTCTTGTGTGCACTATGTAAATTTAATATAGAATTTAATATAGAAGTGTCTTTTTAAAATATTACTGTCCACTGATTAGATTAGATTAGATTAGATTAGATTAGATTAGATTAGATTAGATTAGATTGGATTGGATTAGAAATCTTTCAGACACCACAGCTGCTAGTGACACACTGATATAAAACTACAGATTTATACATTTGTAGATAAAAAGTCTCAACAAATATTGGTGATTAAATCTGTATTTACTGTCTCCAGTGTGTGTGACTGTGATAATGTAAATGTAAGATTCACCTGTGATCATGAGGAGAAAGATCAGACAAAGCAGAGAAGATGTTTTTAGGGACATCATTCTTCTATAAAGATTCTACATGTAACTAAAAACATAAAATAAAATTACACCAAGTAACAAAACCAGCATACAAGATACTAAACAGTTACACTGAACTTTCTTTAGACTAAATGATACATAACTATGTGAGAGATGTTTATTTATGGAAGGAGTCTCCAGTGTCAGGGCTTTGTAACAGTCAGAGGTGAAGCTGTAAATTTCCTGACATCTTCAGGACAGAGGAGTTTATACTACATCGTTTCTCAGTAACATGACAAGCTGCTGTTTCTGTTGTCTTTTGATTTCATAAGAGAGAAAAAAGGGATGCTGGTGAAGGAATGACTGTTTATAGCTGCTCTAAATGTAAACAAGTTTTATGGAGTTTTGTTTTATGGGCATTTGACAACATTGATTATAACTATAAACAGATGAAAAAGGTTAAAAGAATAAAAAAACAGATGGTGAAGTGCAGATGTGGGAAAATAATCATTAAGGTGGAGACAGTAATTTTGCTTCATCACAACACTTCATCACTCTGGAGTTTACACCACCAGGGGTTTCATTTCCAATAAAATATTCATACTATATTCCTCCAATATTAGGAGCATTCTTTAAGCATTTAGCAACATTTTAATAAATCACAATACTGGAACATTCACAAGCTACAAATCAAAATCAGTGCATGAATTCACTGATACCAGCTCCGTTCAAAGCAGCTAATGCAGGATTAAAATACGCTTAATTGTCATGCACTAATTGCATATTAATTGAATTAGCAGAATCTGATGTTTGAAGTTAAAATTTTCCAAACACTGAAGTTAAATGTAATAAATTTAAATGGAATGAACAAAAAGTTGTGCACATTTTACAAGCCAGGGCTCTTTAAAAAAGCCTCACTTTAAAACTTACTTTAACTAAACTTTAAAGCTCATGTGCGTTTCTATGTACAGAAAGTGATTCATTCCTGTGCACAAGGATGTTTGTATATTTAGAACTACTGCTGAGCTGAAACCCCTAGTGGTAGGAAAGTGTAATGACAGTAAACTGAATTTTTCAAACTAGATTTAGATGCAGAGCTGCACAGCTTGTAGGGGGCGTGTCACTCTGTGTGAATCTACTTCACTGGGCTTGTTACAGTTAGCCCACAGTGTTACTTCATACTGTTCTGTATGTTTATCTTCTTATAACTGCTGGTGGAGCGTTTTTACCTGATTAAAAAAAAACAAATAATTTTTCTCTTTAAAATCCTTTTCGCCACAAATAAGACAATGTGGATGCCAAAAAAACAAAAAGAGCCTCACAATAATATTTTAATATTATCTATCTATGAAAATCAAGATGGCTCAGCACCGCTGACATTAACCACGCCCACATTGCCTGGAGCAGGAGAGGGTACCTCGGTGTAAAACATCCTGCATCATCCCAGTCCCAAAGAAACCATGCCCTGGAGAGCTGAATGACTTCAGGCCAGTCGCCCTGACGTCTCACATAATGAAGACCATGGAGCGGGTGCTGCTACACCACATTAGGCCACAGTTGGAGAAGGTGGGAGTGGAGGATACCATTACCTACATGCTTCACAGATCCCTCTCTCACCTGGACAGCTGCAGTGGGGCTGTGAGAATAACATTTTTGGACTTCTCCAGTGCATTCAACACCATCCAGCCGCTGCTCCTCAGAGATAAACTAACAGAGATGGGAGTAAGCTCACGCCTGGTGGCATGGATCACAGACTACCTGACAGGCAGACCTCAGTATGTGAGACTGGGGGATTGCAGGTCTGACACTTTGGTCAGCAGTATGGGAGCGCCACAAGGGACTGTGCTCTCTCCGGTCCTGTTCACCATCTACACCTCAGACTTTCAGTATAACTCAGAGTTCTGCCACATGCAAAAGTTCACGGACAACACTGCTATTGTTGGCTGTATCAGGAAGGGACAGGAGGAGGAGTACAGAAAACTGATACAGGACTTCGTTGCATGGTGTGACGTTAACCATCTGCACCTAAACTCCACAAAGACAAGGGAGATGGTGGTGGACTTCAGGAGGCCCAGGCCTCAACCTGAGCCTGTGACTGAATGGTGAATGTGTGGAGGTTGTCAAAACCAACAAATACATTGGAGTTCAGCTGAATGATAAAATGGACCGGACTGCCAACACAGACGCTCTGTATAGGAAAGGACAGAGCTGTACTTCCTAAGAAGGCTGGCTTCCTTTATCATCTGCAAGAAGCTGCTGCAGATGTTCTATCAGTGCCCTCTTCTATGTGGCAGTGTGCTGGGGAGGCAGCATAAAGAAGAAGGACACCTCACGTCTGGACAAGCTGGTGAGGAAGGCTGGCTCGATTGTGGGCTCAGAACTGGACAGCCTGACATCAGTGGCAGAGAGGAGGGTGCTGAGCAGGCTCCTGTCCATCATGGACAATCCATTTCATCCACTGTACAGCAACATCTCCAGACAGAGAAGCAGCTTCAGTGCTGACACTACTCTCTGTCCTGAAAAGTCAGTGCTGACACTACTCTCTGTCCTGAAAAGTCAGTGCTGACACTACTCTCTGTCCTGAAAAGTCAGTGCTGACACTACTCTCTGTCCTGAAAAGTCAGTGCTGACACTACTCTCTGTCCTGAAAAGTCAGTGCTGACACTACTCTCTGTCCTGGACTGTACAATAAACTACACACAATACACTCTGGTTTGCACAGGACTCATAAACACACAGTTTTTGCACATGAACAGTTTTTGCATATCACCTCACTACATCTGTACATTTAAACACTTGTGTTTTTGCACATTAGTTATATTGTATTTGTCTAATTCTCTACAATTATTCCTCAAATCTCTATATTTAGTATTGTTTGCTATATTTTGTTAAATGGTGTAATATTTTGTTATTTGTTATATTGTGTAATATTTTGTTATTTGTTATATATTTTGTTATATTTTTGTACCCTTAATTCCGGGTATTTTAGTATTTTTTGTTATATTCCTTCTTATTTTATTTATTACCTGTGTTTGTGGATACTGCTGGAAGCCTTTTACAAAAGTGTCAAATAAACCAATTTTTTTCTCTACTGTGTGCAACATTTTCGACCTTTTGACATGCTCCACAATTAGCAGTACCTTTAGATTGTGACTGTGCTATTGAAGTGGAAGTTGTTTACCGTATATGGAGATGTGTAAATGAATGTGGTTGTGCAGAAGCAGAGCAGCTTAGAATGTGTTGCTTTTATCAACGTCTACTGCACACTGTGTAGGTGAGCATGTGCATGTGTGATATCGGTTTCTATATTTATACTTCTGCTTTTCTTTGTTCATTATTGCTTATATAATTTAATTTATATAATGTAATCCACAAGGATTTGTGAGCAAAAAGTGTCCAAAAAGCCACATTTCAAAAATCTACCAGAAATTGTAAACCATCCTGCTACTTTTGGGATTCACATTTCAACATCCTACGATTGGGGACACAGTAATTCTAATCTCTGACACACTTTAGAACACATAATAGAAAAATCGGGTCTCTTCCCTTTTCTTAACATACCTGATTCAACAATATAAACAACGCAGATGTGACTGTGTTAATGCAGGAAAATAATAAATTGTATGAGACAAGGTTTCTCCTGGGCCTGGACTCAGAGACAGGGACAAAATATCTCAATATAATATCATAATACCTGAAGACACATGATGACACAAGATACATGATATATGTAACAATATTAAGTGTTTTACAACAAACTGTCAGCAAAATAGCAAAAGCACCCACATCCTGTGTGTAATCATGCTAGCTGGATCCAGTGATGCATCTTTGCTGAATTTTGTTTCATTAACTGCTGATGTTTTTATATTGTTTATTTACTACCACTGCCAAATTAATGCTAAAAAATGGTTTACAACACAATGGCTCTATAAAATCTAGAACAATTTTCAAATGTTATTAAAGAGAGCAGGATGTGCCAGCGTGAGAATAAACACTGTGTATGCACTGTGTACAGAGTGCGTTTACCACCTCAGTCGTCATGTGTGAACAGATGCACCCACTGATTCAGCAACACACAATACGTTTCAAACTATTTGTTTAACTGTAAAACAGGAGCTAAAACACACTGCAGGATAAAAATGCATAGTTATAATTTATATGATATTCTATAACAGTAGCTCTGGCAATAGTAGTAGCAGAGTGATATAGTGTATTTCATTATTTTTACTTACATTCTAGTGTATGAGTGTATGAGTATGTTGCAGCAGACGTTTTTATTTATAATAACTGTCATCTGATTACAGAACTTACACACAAAGAAAATATTTAAATATTGACACGAGTTCTCCACATACAAAGCAACATAATATGTTTTATATGTTTACTTGGAGTGAGACAAAATAAAGCAATGAGAAACTTTTGGCTAATTAAGGTAGCTGATTAGCACTGCTAATCAGAAAAAGTTGTTAATTATTAGCAAAATTAGTAAAGTAAATTACTTTTACGCTCTTTGTACACAGGAAATGAAGACATTGGATTAGTCAATTTAGTAAAATAATAAGCATTAAGCAAAAAATTAAAAAAAAAATTTCTTACTGTTCTTAAACAACCCTCTTGTCCAACAAGCGAACAGCCAACTGAGACTGTGGTTAAGATACACTGCTAAAGTCATATGTAGCACATCATTTCATTTCCTGTGTGGCAGGAGGCTCAATGGCCTCTGTGGTTATTGCTTGGTGTTTTAGCCAATCAGCAGCACTCTCTAGTGCTATTTTTTTTATAAAAAAAAAACACTGGAAACATACATGCAACCTGGGATACGTCACTTTTAGTAGACCACAGCATTGTTAACATGTTATTATCGTTGTAGGAACTGGATGTGGTAACCTGGGGCAGTAAGGTGAATGCAATGCTTGTTTCGTAGATGTAAGTTTTTTTTATTCTGCAGAGACTGTGATTACTAAGTGTGCTTTAGCTTTCAACAGCTATGTCCTATCTTAACCTTCGTTTGCAGGGTCATTACCATCATTTTATGAATCGGACGTGGACATCAGTGCAGGTAGAGGATATATGCAGTTAATTTGTTGTAGTCATAAGTCATGTGTTTCTGAAGCACTGGCCTATATTTTAGAACTTGACAGATTCCTTTTTTTAGTTGTGAGAGCCTGATGCAGCTGCTGGACTGGTGCTTTCCTGCTTTAATTTGCTATGAAAAGCTGCTGCATTATTGTTCCTTTATAACACATTCCGCGATTGGTATGTAAGTTTTAATATGTCTGTATATTTGGGATTGGAGGTCCAATTTAACGAGGTAACACTAATAGAGTTTAATTTTTTATAGGTTCCTTGTGCAGGTGTAATATCCTGATCCACTATACCCTCTCCAGAATGCCAGAGGAAGCCTTTGCCTGAATATTAAGCCACTTCCGGGTTGCACGGATATTTAAGCATTGTGCATGCTGCCTTTCTTTGTGAATTATTGTTTACGTGTTTTACGTACCAAGCCGTTTGTTTTCTGTATTACTTATTGTGTATGACCCTGATTATTTCTTCCATGTTGTTGATTCTCACTTTGCCCTTTCTTGGATAAGTTTATCTGATTGTTAGTCTTTGTCTGTTCTTTGACACTGCTTTCAGATTACTGTTTGGATTCTGTTTACTTTGGATTATTTGTCTCTCATTAAAGTCTGCTTATGGATCTTCCACTTCAGGGCAATCATTACAGAATACTTTGCAACGGATCCAGAGGACATTTCTCGGCTCCAGGCAATCGTTAGGCAACAAAGGGAAATGCTGCTGGCCTACCACGAGCAGATCAGTGCACTGCATACAACTAACACTCGCGACCCGCATCTCCTTAGAATAACGCCAGTGACTTCACCAGCTGTTCACCAGTGTGCTGCCTGTCCAGAGAAACACTCATATCAAGGCTCTAAGGTGAGCTGGTGTTTGTGTAGTGTAACTGTTCCTATAATCTTGCACCTTGCTCATGATATCCACTGCACTGTAGCCTTAGCTGACTCCATAGCTGTTGTCAATCTTACTGATCAAAAACTCGTGGAAGAGAACTCCCTACATCACCTTGCACCACTCCGAATCACAGTAGTCAAAAACTGACCCATCAGAGAGGGCTACATCACTTGTCATAACATCCCTATGACCATGCAAGTGGGACTCTTCCACACAGGGAAACTCTCCTTTTATGTCAACTCCTCACAAGTCAACCCAGTTATCTTAGGTTTGCCATGGCTATAGGTATAAAATCAAAAGTTCTCTTGGCAGGACAAAGAACTGACTCAGTAGTCCCATATTGCTTGAATAACTGCCTCAGTGTTCACACCACCCGTCCATGCTTAACCACTTCTGTGAAGAGCCCAGCCTGCAACAAGCCTGCACTCATTCCTGGGGACTCTCAGAGAAGTGTGGCAAAGAACGAGCCACTGTACCTCCCCCTCACCGACCATGGGACTGTTCCATTGACCTCCTGCCTAATGCTATGCCCCCAAATGCCAGATGTATCCACTGCCTAACCATGAAAGCCAGGCTATAGAAGAATACACTGATGAGGCCTTGGTGGCGGGCTACATCCATCCTTCCACATCCCCTCCTGCTGTAGAAAAGAAAGATGGCAGACTCCGGCCGTGCATTAACTACAGGGGCCTGAACCCCTCCATCACAGTACAGTACAATACCAATTTCCTCTTCCATTAGTGCCCACAGCTGTCAAACAGTTCCAGAAGGCATGGGTATTTACAAAACTTGATCTTAGGAGTGCATATAACCTGATCAGAATCAAAGAAGGACATGAACGGAAAACCACCTTCCATACCTTCAGGTGAAATTACAAATACGTTTTTATGACGTATTGGCTCACCAATGCACCAGCATTGTTTCAAGCCTTCATCAATGAAATGTTCAAGGTTCTTATGAACCACTATATTTCTATACTGCTTATATTGATGATATCCTTATCAACTCTACAAACCTCAATGATCATGTTTACCACATACACAGTACTCACCTGGCTGCTACAACATCATCTCTACATAAAAGCAAAGAAATGTGAATTCCACAGAACCAGCATCACGTTCTTAGGATACGTTATTTACCAGGGTGGTGTAGAAATGGACTTGAGTAAAGTTCAAGCCATTTTTACTGCTGTCCATTAAGGAAGTCATGGAGGAATGGCAACACTGGCTTGGTGGGACAAAACATCCATTTCAAGTAATAACTGATCACAAAAACCTCTAATACATAAAGAGAGCCAAGAAACTCAATCCCCATCACGATAGGTGGGCATAATTCTTTACCTGCTTTCAGTTTGCCGTGAAATACCGACATAGAATTAAAAGTGGTAAAGCTGATGCCCTCTCACATCGTCACAACCCCATCCATCAGCCCATGAACCCCGAACCCATCCTACCTCCTTCAATCCCTGCACCCACCTGATGGGACATAATGGAGGAAATCCGAAGTGCCCAAGACTCAGAACCCTCATCTCCAGAATGTCCAGCGCCGCCAACTGTATGTCCCCACCAACTTTTGGCCCTGTATTATTCATTGGGTTCACACCTCATGAGGGTCAGGCCACCCAGGAATACAAAGAACCAAGTCCATTCTTCAAAACACCTTCTGGTGGCCCTCTCTACCTCAAGATGTGGAAAATTATGCAAAATTAATAATAGCAAAATTAGTAAAATAAATTACTTTGACCCTCTTTGTCCACAGGAAATTAAGACATTGGATTAGTCAATTTAGTAAAATAATAAACATAAAAATAAATAAACATTTTCTTACTGTTCTTACTCACCCCTCTTGTCCAACAAGCAAACAGCCAACTGAGACTCTGGTTAAGATGCGCTGCTGATGTCATATGTAGCACATCATTTCATTTCCTGTGTGGCAGGAGGCTCAATGGCCTCTGTGGCTATTGCTTGGTGTTTTAGCCAATCAGCAGCACTCTCTAGCTTATAAAAAAACTGGAAGCATACATGCAACCTGGGATACGTCACTTTTAGTAGACCACAGCATTGTTAACATGTTATTATCGTTGTAGGAACTGGATGTGGTCACCTGGGGCAGTAAGGTGAATGCAATGCTTGTTTCATAGATGTATGTTTTTTTTATTCTGCAGAGACTGTGATTATTAAGTGTGCTTTAGCTTTCAACTGCTATGTCCTATCTTAACCTTCGTTTGCAGGGTCATTACCATCATTTTATGAATCGGACGTGGACATCAGTGCAGGTAGAGGATATATGCAGTTAATTTGTTGTAGTCATAAGTCATGTGTTTCCGAAGCACTGGCCTATATTTTAGAACTTGACAGATTCCTTTTTTTAGTTGTGAGAGCCTGATGCAGCTGCTGGACTGGGGCTTTCCTGCTTTAATTTGCTATGAAAAGCTGCTGCATTATTGTTACTTTATAACACATTCCGCGATTGGTATGTAAGTTTTAATATGTCTGTATATTTGGGATTGGAGGTCCAATTTAATGAGGTAACACTAATAGAGTTTAATTTTTTATAGGTTCCTTGTGCAGGTGTAATATCCTGATCCACTATACCCTCTCCAGAATGCCAGAGGAAGCCTTTGCCTGAATATTAAGCCACTTCCGGGTTGCACGGACATTTAAGCATTGTGCATGCTGCCGTTCTTTGTGAATTATTGTTTACGTGTTTTATGTACCAAGCCGTTTGTTTTCTGTATTACTTATTGTGTATGACCCTGATTATTTCTTCTTTGTTGTTGATTCTCACTTTGCCCTTTCTTGGATAAGTTTATCTGATTGTTAGTCTTTGTCTGTTCTTTGACACTGCTTTCAGATTACTGTTTGGATTCTGTTTACTTTGGATTATTTGTATCTCAGTAAAGTCTGCTTATGGATCTTCCACTTCAGGGCAATCATTACAGAATACTTTGCAACGGATCCAGCTGACATTTTTCAGCTTCAGGCAATTGTGAGGCAACAAAGGGAAATGGCGCTGGCCTACCACGAGCAGATCAGCGCACTGCACACAACTAACACTCGCGACCCGCATCTCCTTAGAATAACGCCAATGACGTCACCAGCTGTTCACCAGTGTGCTGCCTGTCCAGAGAAACACTCATATCAAGGCTCTAGGGTGAGCTGGATCTCCTGTTTGTGTAGTGTAACTGTTCCTATAAACTTGCACCTTGTTCATGATATCCATTGCACTGTGGCCCTAGTTGATACCATAGCTGTTGTCAATCTTATTGATCAACAACTCATGGAAGCGGTACAACTCCCTACATCACCTTGCACCACTCCGAACCATAGCAGTCAAAAACTGACCCATCGGAGAGGGCTACATCACCTGTCATACCATTCCTATCACCATGCAAATGGGACTCTTCTACACAGGGAAACTCTCCTTTTATGTCAAGTCCTCACAAGTCAACCCAGTTATCTTAGGTTTGCCATGGCTCCAGGTACAAAATCAAATGTTCTCTTGGCAGGACAAAGAACTGACTCAGTAGTCCCATATTGCTTGAATAACTGCCTCAGTGTTCACACCACCTGTCCATGCTTAACCACTTCTGTGAAGAGCCCAGCCTGCAACTCATTCCTCTCAGAGAAGTGTAGCAAAGAACAAGCCACTGTACCGCCCCCTCACCGACCATGGGACTGTTCCATTGACCTCCTGCCTAACCCTATGCCCCCAAATGCCAGATGTATCCACTGTCTAACCATGAAAGCCAGGCTATAGAAGAATACATTGATGAGGCCTTGGTGGCAGGCCACATCCGTCCTTCCACATCCCCTGCGGCTGTAGAAAAGAAAGATGGCAGACTCCAGCCGTGCAACTACAGGGGCCTGAAACCCTCCATCACAGTACAGGGGCCGGAACCCCTCCATCTCAGTACAATACCCATTTCCTCTTCCATTAGTGCCCACAGCCCTCGAATAGTTCCGGTATTTACAAAACTTGATCTTAGGAGTGCATATAACCTGATCAGAATCAAAGAAGGACATGAACGGAAAACCACCTTCCATACCTTCAGGTGAAATTACAAATATGTATTTATGCCGTATTGGCTCACCATTGCACCAGCATTGTTTCAAGCCTTCATCAATGAAATGTTCAATGTTCTGATGAACCGCTATATTGCTATACTGCTTATATTGATGATATCCTTATCAACTCTTTTCTACAGTTTAAATGTACATTATTTCATTTTACATTTCATTGCCCATGTTCTCTTTTTCTGCGCTGTGTCCTGTTTGTTGTGTTGTCTTTTTTGTACTTATTGTTTCTGCACTTTCTTGTCTTTGCTCTGTTTGCACCTAGTTGCACACTTTGCACTTTATGTAGCTAGTACAATCTTCTGTTCTAGCTCTGTCTTATTGTTTTTTGTGTGTGTTTAAACGTTATGTTGTATGTTTATGTAGCACCAGGTCCTGGAGAAACGTTGTTTAATTTCACTATGTACTGCGTCAGCTATATGTGGTTGAAATGACAATAAAAGCTTCTCAAACATCCTTTCCCCAATGCACCATTCGTAATGAAAGTGGATTCCACAGAATCAGGGCAGTCCTTTCACAGTGCCATGGCGAGGCAAAAAGGTTCTACCCATGTGGATTCTATTCCAGGAAACTTACCTCAGCAGAAGCCAACTACTATATCAGCAAACGAGAACTGCTGTCCATTAAGGAAGCCAAGGAGGAATGGTGACACTGGCTTGGGGGGGGCAAAACATCCATTTCAAGTAATAACTGATCATAAAAACCTCTAATACATAAAGAGCGCCAAGAAACTCAATCCCCATCAGGACAGGTGGGCATAATTCTTTACCTGCTTTCAGTTTACCGGCCTGGAATTAAAGTGGTAAAGCTGATGCCCTCTCACGTCATCACAACCCCATCCATCAGCCCATGAACGCTGAACCCATCCTACCTCCTTCAATCCTCCCTACACCCATCCGATGGGACATAATAGAGGAAATCTGAAGAGCCCAAGTCTCAGAACTCTCACCTCCAGAATGTCCAGCCCCACCAACTGTATGTCCCCACTAACTTTTGGCCCTGCATTATTCATTGGGTTCACACCTCATGAGGGTCAGGCCATCCAGGAATACAAAGAACCAAGTCCATTCTTCAAAACACCTTCTGGTGGCCCTCTCTACTTCAAGATGTGGAAAATTATGTAAAAGACCTGTGCCCAATCTAAGCCCAGCCATCAGCTCTCTCACAGACTTTTAGAACCCCTTCCGATACTCCAACAACCATGGTCACATATTTCTACTGACTTTGTCACAGATCTGCTAAGCTCTAACAAGTTCACGACTATACTATGAGCCATTGACAGATTCTCCAAAGCCTGCCACCTCATACTTCTGAAAGCCCTTCTGCGGCCTCCCAGAGGACATCGTGTTTGACAGTCAGACACAATTCACCTCCCAGGTTTGGAGAGTCTTTTGCTGTCAACTGGATATCAACGTGAGACTCACTTCCAGTTATCAACCCAATCCAATGGACAGGTGTAATGCCTGAATCAAAAAATCAGTCAATATTTACAATCATATTGCAGCCGTGATCAACTAGGATGGAATGAGTTCATACGCTGGATGGAATACGCCCAGATCTCCCTTATCCATTTGTCCACCGGATTATCCCCATTTCAGTGTGTCTCGGGGAAGCAGCCCTCATTGTTTCTCTGGTCCATGTACTGGTTGTAGGCAATTGGATACAATGGAGCCAGGTCATCTGGGAAAGTGCTCATGTGCACCTCCAAAAAGCAATTTGTCTAAAGCTTTTCCAAGCAAACCAAAGGGGACAACCACAT
This sequence comes from Hemibagrus wyckioides, assembly GCF_019097595.1. Classification (NCBI taxonomy): domain Eukaryota; kingdom Metazoa; phylum Chordata; class Actinopteri; order Siluriformes; family Bagridae; genus Hemibagrus; species Hemibagrus wyckioides. Next base: position 20,106,932 of record NC_080735.1, on the reverse strand, counting down.
CCCCAATACCATGTTGGCCAAAGGGTGTGGCTCTCCACCCATAACCTCAAGTTTAAGTGTCCCCATTTCATTGTCCCATTCGTAATCACGAGACAAGTCTACCCAGTCTCCTAACAACTGCAACCTCCATCTTACTACCACATTTCCCCGATCTTCCATGTCTCCCTCCTCAAACCATATAATATATATATATATATATATATATATATATATATATATATATATATATATATATATATATATATATATATATATATATATATATATATATACAGTACGTCGAATTATTATTGTCTTTACCTTGTATTTGCTTTAATTGTTTTTTTTGTTTTTTGGTTAACTAAGCCTGATAAATGTAGCTAAAAGTTATTTCATTGTTCTTCTTCCTGGTATGTATATTCTTTATTTTTGGCCTGGGTCTGGGCACTCGGGGTAGGGGAGTGGTCATTCCTTGGGAGTGATCTTCTTCACCTTCACGAGTTTGTGTGTATGTGTCTGTGTGTGTATGTGTGTGTGTGTGTGTGTGTGTGTATGTGTGTGTGTGTGTGTGTGTGTACATGTGCAAGAAAGGAATCTTTGTGGAGAGGTTAGCCTGACCCTCTGCCTCTGTTTGTTGGCTCCAGTTCCCTGCTTTGACTCTGGTTTTGAACCTTCATGGTCTACTGAGAAAGGAACAAATGTATCTTTATTTATTTAAATGCCGCTTTTATTAGAGAACTGTCAATAAACTATCTATTTTTGTATGGTGGCCAATGTCTCATTATTGGTGATTTGATCCTTTGCATGTTAATTCCTTGGATGAAATTCCTAGGGTGGCATAGTCGGATAGTGTGAAGCTGTTTTTCCTGATCAATTTTCAGTGTAATTTGCTGAAATAGCTTTCCCAACCCCTTTCCCTTACCATTGTCCCTGCTACACTGTGTTAGCTGAAGAAATTGTCAAAAAAAACCCTCTTTAAATTGGATGACAGTAGAGAGTTTTCTGCGATACATGTTATATTCCTAAAATGTAAACCTAAATTTAAGGCTTAAAAATGTTAATGCTGTTTACAATAGGGTAAATCAGGGGAATAATTTCCACTGGGACTGGGGGACATGTCCCCCCACTTTTCAAATTTGTTTGTTATGGTTTTTTAACCGTGCGCCGTCATCGCCGTGGAGGAGCTGGACTCAGAGAGTGTGCCTGTGTCGGTGCGCATGTCCGTGTCCAGGAACGACGCACGCTGAAAATATATGACTGAAAGGTGTAATGAACAGGTATAATGAACAGGTACAATGAACAGGTATCACGGTTGCGTCACAGTCAGCGATGAAACGCCAGAAGCAGCAACAGATGATTTTAATGTCATCATGGATGAAAAGAAAGAATGGAGATGTGAGTCAGTAAATTAGCTCAGGTCAGGATTATCATACTTTTATGAACATTCTGTGTAACATGAAAATGAGTTGACTGTTAACCGCACATTTTCTCTCAGCAACATATGACAAGCAGACTCTGGATGCTAGTTTAATTATAACTAAGCCATTTTCATATCAGAGGACAGATGAGGTGGATAGTTAGGTGGAAATATGTGATTGAATGAATAGATGGAGGACAATGTTTTTAATATATTTTTTTTATGTTTGTGAGATTGTGTGCCAATCTTGCATCCTGTGTACCAGATAAGTAGTGTGTCTGTTGTATTATCAATTTTTCCATCCTTTTGGATTACAGAAGTAAGGATTATAGATGGTTATTCCTACCCTGCTATAATACAGTGTTGGAGGAATAAAAATGATCTACTTTAGGTATTTGTGCTGCACAGAAAATTAGCACAAGGAATGTAAATATTTTAATTTGTTCAGTAACTAAGGGTGGTTGTTTATGCATGAAAGACAATTATTAAATTAATGATCAACATTTTCATATAATTGTAGGGGAGAGTGGGGACGGTTGAAACACTTTTTGTATTTTCTTCAGTTTCTCAGTGACCGTTTTTAGTAGAAAGCCAAAATTTTAATATATTACACTTAAATCTGTCAGCTACTCACCCACATTGTTGTAACATCCATACGTGTAATAATATATGAACAATGTAAACTTTAACAGACAAAGTGAAATGTTGCAACTGACCCCCTAACAGGGGACGGTTGCAACATTCATTAAAATGTAATTAAATTAATACATTATATAACATCATACTGCAATTTCTTTATTTTATTTGTGAACAGACAGAGTTAAATTGGTTAAACTGATAAAGACAAAGAGTAATAAAATTAACAGAGGTCGTAGGGTGAGGTCATAGTTCTCAGGTGAGAAATCGATATGGGAAGGTGTCTCTTGTGCAGTTCCAGCAGTTGTGGGCAGCACAGGTGGCAGTGGTTAAGCAACAGCAGCTGGAGACAGGATCTGCAGGAGGTGTAGGCAGGGCAGATGGAACTGGTGGAGCTGCAGTGAATGGAGGAGTATAGTCTGTCACCAAAGATGGTGCAAAGTCAACATCTTGGAAGACCTCCTGATTAAATGGCCAAATGCCAGTGCACCTAAAACCTAACTGCACATTTGCTGGTGTTGCTGCCAAAGGGAGGGCCAACCTAACAATCCCAGGAATGTCATAAATTGACATTGTCAGCCCTGGGTGGCTCTTCATCCATGAGGCACAGAAAGAGTTCACAGCTCATTTTAGAGGACCATAAGCAGTACGATCCAGTGGCTGTAGTTTGTGAGAGCAGTGAGGTGGAAAGGAAAGCAAGACAATTCCATTGTCTCTACAGAAATTTATTCCTGTCAGAGACAAAAGGGATGAGTGGTTGTCCAGTATAAGCAGGACTTTAGCATCCACTGAGGACTGTGGTGTTGGAAATGCTTCAGAAACACGATAAAGTCTTCTACCAGCATCCACCCGGATGCATTGGCTGTTCCAATGCATCCAGGTGGGCCATCACGGATAAAATGTTTTTTTGAAATGGACACAAGGGAATACAGAGTGAGGTGGGATCATATTCCCCACTGACTGCACAAGCAAGGGTCACAAGTGTCCTTCTTTCTGCTGATGTGGATGACCCAAACTGTCTACCGCCATGCCTGGCAACAATATTTTCTGGGTTTTGGACAGTTGTAACCCCTGTTTCATCCATGTTCCACACATCTTTTGCATGAAATTTGTTGCAACAGCAAGGTGGGATGGTTGCAACACCTTGTTGCAACTGTCCCTACTCTGACAGCCATGATAAAACTTGCTATGCTAGCTAGACACAACAGCTTTGACACTTGCTAGCTATGCCTATTAGAAGCTAAGAAAACACTGATTTAAATTATATGAATGAATAATGCTTCACAAAAACAGTTTAAACAGTATGAGAAAAATTCTGAGCATTAAAAAAAAATACTTTTTTACTTGAATTTTGCTTGTTCTAGAAGGAATGGTCACACATGGCTGATTTCTTGCAGATGGGGGGAGGGGCTCACTGAGCATGTACAGTATGAGTATTGTCACTCTAGCTCATTCCTGATTGGAGAAATAAGCCTTGTTGCAACTGCCCCATGTTGCAACCGTCCCCGCTCTCCCCTATATTAATGTAGCTGCTGTCTATCTGCAAGTGATAATACATAATAGCTATGTAACACACACAGTTTATAAAAGCTTTCTGCTGTTTCTATTCTAAAGCCCTGCAGTTTGGTGGATGTGTCTCTGACAGACATCCTGTAAAATTATTTTCATTTAATTTCATTTCATTTCACAGTCATTTATTTTACATTTTCAGGTTGTCACCTCCCATTGGGAATCTGAACATCTAAGGCAACCCTCACCGGAGTTCTGATTAGTCACGTGATCTATTTCCGGTTCCCATGGACATTTAAGCAGCACGCCCACACATACACTATATTGCCAAAAGTATTCGCTCACCCATCCAAATAATCAGAATCAGGTGTTCCAATCACTTCCATGGCCACAGGTGTATAAAATCAAGCACCTAGGCATGCAGACTGTTTTTACAAACATTTGTGAAAGAATGGGTCGCTCTCAGGAGCTCAGTGAATTCCAGCGTGGAACTGTGATAGGATGCCACCTGTGCAACAAATCCAGTCGTGAAATTTCCTCGCTCCTAAATATTCCACAGTCAACTGTCAGCTGTATTATAAGAACGTGGAAGTGTTTGGGAACGACAGCAACTCAGCCACGAAGTGGTAGGCCACGTAAACTGACGGAGCGGGGTCAGCGGATGCTGAGGCGCATAGTGCGAAGAGGTCGCCAACTTTCTGCAGAGTCAATCGCTACAGACCTCCAAACTTCATGTGGCCTTCAGATTAGCTCAAGAACAGTGCGCAGAGAGCTTCATGGAATGGGTTTCCATGGCCGAGCAGCTGCATCCAAGCCATACATCACCAAGTGCAATGCAAAGCGTCGGATGCAGTGGTGTAAAGCACGCCGCCACTGGACTCTAGAGCAGTGGAGACGCGTTCTCTGGAGTGACGAATCGCGCTTCTCCATCTGGCAATCTGATGGACGAGTCTGGGTTTGGCGGTTGCCAGGAGAACGGTACTTGTCTGACTGCATTGTGCCAAGTGTAAAGTTTGGTGGAGGGGGGATTATGGTGTGGGGTTGTTTTTCAGGAGCTGGGCTTGGCCCCTTAGTTCCAGTGAAAGGAACTCTGAATGCTTCAGCATACCAAGACATTTTGGACAATTCCATGCTCCCAACTTTGTGGGAACAGTTTGGAGCTGGCCCCTTCCTCTTCCAACATGACTGTACACCAGTGCACAAAGCAAGGTCCATAAAGACATGGATGACAGAGTCTGGTGTGGATGAACTTGACTGGCCTGCACAGAGTCCTGACCTCAACCCGATAGAACACCTTTGGGATGAATTAGAGCGGAGACTGAGAGCCAGGCCTTCTCGTCCAACATCAGTGTGTGACCTCACAAATGTGCTTCTGGAAGAATGGTCAAAAATTCCCATAAACACACTCCTAAACCTTGTGGACAGCCTTCCCAGAAGAGTTGAAGCTGTTATAGCTGCAAAGGGTGGACCGATGTCATATTGAACCCTATGGATTAGGAATGGGATGTCACTTAAGTTCATATGCGAGTCAAGGCAGGTGAGCGAATACTTTTGGCAATATAGTGTATCTACGCTAAGTATTGTTCCCTTGTGACATACTGAGAGTTTATGATCTCTGCTTCGATTTCTGTGCTTGACCTCACCTGTTTTTTGACCACTGATCTTGCCTTGTGTTATTTGGATTACTGTGTATGACCTCGCTTGTTTCTCGCTCACCCGTTCTGTTTTGCGCTTCGGACTTGTTTACCTGTTATAGTGTGTTTCTGGTTTTGACTCGCACTTTGTTTTTCTTGACCACGTTTTTGCCTGTTGATTCTGCTGCAAATAAAACCGCTGGATTCTTCAACCAACACCTCTGGCACTTCATTACACAGGTACAGTTTAAAATAAAAGTTTGTTCAACAGTGGAAATTGAGTCTCACATTATTTACATTCTATTCACACACAAAACGTTAATGGTGAACATTTTTGACTTTATAAAATGATTTTCTCAAGTCTTGGTGATCGGCTGCTATTAAACAATAAAGAAAGTAAGACATCTTTTTTATATAGACAGTATAGTAGCCTACTATTGTTTTTGACAGAATTTATCATTATAATCAACTTAATTATTTCCTGGATTTTGTATCACCATACTCCCTAAATGTATATAAATGCAGGAACTGGGATTCAAATCAAAAACATTTTCCCCCATTTTGTGTCCCCTCCACTTCTGAAACCAAAGTTACACCCTTGGGGTTAATAATCTAGAATTAACACTGTGTGTATACTTTGTACAGTGTGTTGGTAGTCACAACAAGCCATAGCCTTATTAGCTTATTAGCCATAGCCTCTCAAAGTTCAGGATGATGAATGAATGAAACTATTAAAAAACATGTTTGTTTTCCTTACTGCTTCTTTTCGACCATCGTATCTAACAGCTGAGCAGAAAATAGTTTAAGGAGAAGTGCATGTGGTTTACAAGTGCTGCTGTTGTTTTGCTCCACTTTCTGCTGAAGTAATCACTTCACTTGACATATTTTGGTGAATACTCAGTCAAAGAAAGAGAGAAAACAAACTTTTTCTCTACTCACATAAGATCTGAAAAAAGAATGCTGAAAATATTACTGAATTTGATTGACTGATATAAATATTAAAAAGACGAAAAAAGTGCTCTTTCTAACAGAATTGTCACCATTTCCTTCCTCTTTAGGCTACAACTGTGTGTTGACATTTGTCATTTACAGTCAGAGCACACGTCTATTAAAGGAACGGCATTTATTTACTGACTCACAGCAGAAAACGGAGACCACTTAGCACATGAGGCTAACATGCCCGGTACATCCTGTGTGTAATCATGCTAGCTGGAAACAGCAATACATCTTTGCTGAAATTTGCTTCATTAACTGCTGATGTTTTTGTATTGTGTACTTGTGTGTTTACTACCACTTCTGAATTAATGCTAAAAAATGGTTTGCAACACAGTTGTTCTATAAAAACTAGAACAATTTTCAAAGTTGTTATTAAAGAGAGCAGGGTGTGTCAGCATGAGAACAGACACTGTGTATGCACTGTTTACAGAGTGGTTTTGGTCAACATGTGTGAACAGATAAACTTACTGCCTCAGCAAACCCAGTATCTCACTATGTCAAAATGTTTATCTGTAAAACTAGAGTTAAAACACACTGCAGGGTGAAAAAATGCATTCTTTCTTTATAGTATGGAAAATACAATATGTTTTCCTGTTCTCCTTAATGTTAACTGGAACAGAAAAGGTTAGTGTTGAATTGTCCTGAAGATTGTCCTGTAGTACAGTACTGCTTCTCTGCCACACGGGGCAGTCACGAGCAGCTACTTTTCTAAAAATTAATCTCATGTACAATATTTAATAAAGTGATATTTTAAGCTTTTTTCAGCACTTTACAGTGAATATTTAGCATATTCTATAACAGTAGCTCTGACAATTGTAGTAGCAATGTAGTACAGTGTATTATATTATTTTTACATCTATTTCCCCCATGTAAATATTTAGCCTATTGTATAACAGTAGCTCTGAAGATACTAGTAGTAGAGTGTTAATTCAAGTTCAATTCAATTCAATTTATTTGTATAGCTCTATTAACAATGGATATTGTCTCAAAGCAGCTCTGTAGAAGTATAGAAACAGAAAAAAATTATAAAGTATAAAGTGTATTAGATTATTTTGACATACATTTTCCCCATGTTAATGTAGATAATTTAAATTAAAAATACACCTAATCAAATCTATGTTGAAAGCAATAATCTATTTTTTACTCTCTCTTATTTGTGAGAGGATGAATGTAAGAATCCATTTCAAAACTGGACTGTTGGAACAGAAGTTTTTATTCATAATAAGTGTCATGTGGTTACAGAACTGACACAAGCACAATAAAAAAGAGTAAAAATATTTAACTACTGACACGAGTTCTTCATATACAAAGTGGCGTAAGATGTTTTATTTATTTATTTGAAGTGAGACAAAATGAAGCAATGTATATGAGTAGCTTTGTTAAATTTGAAGGATCAATAATGTAACTCTAAAATTAAAAATCTAAAACCAAAAACAGGATTAATAGGATTTAGATTTACAAGAATAAAATATTTATCATCAAACATATCACGAGTAACTGTATTTTTCATTAAACACCTACTACCAGTGTGTGATACACATCATCAGCTGCCCGGCCTGCAGGGTTGAGAGTCGTGTACGTGTCGTCTTTAACACTCAGCCCAGAGTTCTGCAGAGAGGAGGGGAGGAGAACATGAGCAGGTTCTCCTAAAGATCTTTACTGTCAGACATTATTATGAACAAAGCAGCCACCTGATGGACATTTCTGTAATAATAATAATAATAATAATAATAATAATTATTATTATTATTATTATTATTATTATTATTATTATTATTATTATTATTATTATTGTTATTTTGTAGTATTATTATTATTATTATTATTGTTGTTGTTGTTGTTGTTGTTATTTTGTATTATTATTATTATTATTATTATTATTATTATTATGAGGTTACTAGAAATAATCTGCCATTGTTGAGCACCTGTGCCTGCGGTGTAGTGACTGGGAGAGTAATGGAAGTCCTCAACTTCAGTAGGTAGAGCAATAAAGATCTTGTTAATTCATGACAATAGAATTAATGAGGTGTGTTATATGCAGCAAAGACAGCATTAGATAAATATTTAAAAAGTGCAAATTCTGCACCGGGCCCTGGACAAAATTCTGACCCGGATGTTTGTTTGGATTTGCTTCTACTGGGAATCTGACTGCACCAACTCCGTTATACTTGGTGTGTGGGAAAAAGCTATCCCTCAGTGCCATGGACCCAAGAAAGCTTAAATTCCATCTCCAAACTAAACACTCATGACTTCACAACAAGATCCCAGACGATTTTATATGCCTGTGTGAACACACTGAGAAACATGCAGCATTAACGAAAAAAACACAAAGTTGAAGGAAAGAGCCCTCAAAACAAACTACCTAGTAACTGAACTCAAACAAACTGAGAGATTATGTTGTCATTATATACTGGGTTAGGGTATAGCGTGTCATTTTGTAAACTGTTTGGTTGGTGGTGTCCCATGGGATTGTTTTTTATGTAAAAAATGTGCTGTACTTATAAAAAGGTTGAAAAACACTGGTTTAGTCATCAAACATGCTACGAGTAACTGCATTTATAAACACTTACTGCAAGTGTTTGATACACGTCATCAGCTGCCCGTCCTGCAGGGTCCAGAGCTGCGTATGTGTCGTCTTGAGCAATCTTTCCAGTGTTCTGCAGAGATGAGGGGAGAAGAACATGAGCAGGTTCTGCTGAAGATCTTTACTGTAAGAGATTATTATGAACAAAGGAGACACCTGGTGGACATTTCTGTAATAACTCACCTGACAGTCACCTTCATCTGCCTTCTTCTTCTTCTGTCTCCTGCTTCTGCTCACATAAAGTCAAATATTTACCCACTGTAATCATCTTCAGAGTCATTAGTGATGAATTTATCACCACAAATATTCTCACCTCAGCCAGAAGAGTGCAGAGAGAAGAGCTGCAAGCCCAAAAAGTCCAAGTCCAACAGCAACATACACAATCACAGAAACATCTGATAGTACAAACACACACACACAGATTTTTTACAAGTTCACAAACAGTGCATGATGTAGAACAGAGAAGTGATCTCACAGGAATGAAAAATCCTCACAAGAACCTCTAAAAGTGACAGTTACTGCAGCTGATCTGTCAGAGCCGTGTTTATTCTGAGCCTCGCAGTAGTACTGTCCACTCTGTACAGCTCTGTAACTCTGTCCAGATCCTACAGGTGATGATTCTTTCTCCATATACCAGGTGTAGTTCTGTACAGGTGGGTTAGCATCACTGCTGCAGGTCAGAGTCACTGAACTGCCCTCCACTATCTCACCAGAGGGACTGATGGACACTGAGACATTCTTTGGAGGATCTAAAATGGACAGAAAGATAACACTTTAAGTAAATCAATGACAGTTTTAGCTCTTATTGGCTGTGAGGAGATCTTCAGCTTTAACTTACACAGAACATTCAGAGTCACACTGCTGGACTCCTGATGTCCGACTTCATTACTGCACTTGCACTTATACTCTCCAGTGTCCATGGAGCTGATCTTGGAGATGGTGTAGGTCTTTTCTATTCCTACTGATGTCGCCTGCTTATACCAGGTGTAGGTCTTCACAGGTGGGTTAGCATCACTGCTGCAGGTCAGAGTCACTGAACTGCCCTCCACTATCTCACCAGAGGGACTGATGGACACTGAGACATTCTTTGGACCATCTAGAAAGTTCCATGATTAAAGTGAGGAAAGCAGTTCATGGTCATAATTAATGCTTCTTTACTGTCTTTCATCAAGACTTGAAGCCAGTGTTTAACCATTTTTAGCATTTATTGCAACTTTTTTCATTATAATAATTGGCTCAACATTTTATTTTAATCTTTCTTATTGTGATAAATCAGGGATTTCATGCTATAAATGCTTGTATTTTCTTATTTCCCAGATTTTGGGAAAAATCCTAGATGTGATGAGATGAGATGGTTTCAGGTTTTTGGACCACAGTGTATTTAACCAAAAGAAAAATGTGATGGAAATAACAATGACAACAAATAACAAATAAAACTAGAATGCTGCATTTCCAGAAGAAAATGTGAGTGTGATTGTGAATATGTTGCTTAAACTATTACAAGACATTCTGAAATAATACATAAATACAACTCCGAGCGGGTCTCGAACCCGGGTCTCCACCATGGCAGGCGGACGCGCTAACAAAGTACCACAAGCAATGAAAGATAACACTGGCAAGTTAACTTATGAAGATGAGGTTTACATCACAGCACTTAGTGCTGCACTCGGTTACAAATATAAAAGTTATACATGCTTAAACTATTGCATTACATTCTCAAATAATAAATACAAACTAAAGTCACAGTTAAAACATGAAGTTTAAACGAACTAGTGCGCGCGCTGGGAACAGTTTAAAGACGATGCGTCCAACCTCTTCCCTCACTCTAGCTGACGTCACACACACACACACACACACACACAGTAGCGGTCTGAAGTCCATAATGCTTTTAAAATGCATATAAAATAAACTATAATACTTATCAGCATGAAAAGTAATAACACACTTAAGCACAACATGAGCAGCATTTTAGCGTTGGAACCATGTTTCTAGCTATTACCGTTTAGGACTAGTAATGTTTTACATGCTTGTTTACGACCGCTCCCGAAAATCTCCGAGAAAAGCCGAACTGTGCGCGCTCTCCTTAAATGCCCGTGCGGAAACCAATATTTTTTTGTGTTTGTAATGCATGTTTAAGAATGTTGCATTTTTCAGTTATTATTTTTGTACTTTATTACTGTATTACTATACTTTATTTCTGTATAACATTTACATTTGCACAATAAATCATCTGCTAGCTACAGCTATGCTTGTTCTCTGACTGAATACTGATACACTGTGGTCAAAACAAATAAAAAAAGCCAGAGGTCAGTACTATGACTAAACTGCAGACAAAGATTTTGGATATCTAGCTTGGTTTGTATGTTTGGTGCAGAATGCGTGAGGTAGAGGGCCCAACTTCAAATTTTTTCATAGGGCCCAAAACTGTTAGCGGCGCCCCCGAGTAATAGCACACTTAAGAAACACATGATGAACATTTTAGCGTTGGAACCAGAATTTTAGCTATTACCGTTTAGGACTAGTAGCGCGTCCAGGAAATGGAATAATAATAATAATAATAATAATAATAATAATAATAATAATAATAATAATAAATAGTGACGATAACAAGAGTGTGATTGCTGATGCAATCACACTAATTATCATAATTAAATAAAAAGCATTTCTAAAATGTTTCTAAAACTTTTTTTTAAAATGTATGTTTGCTAAAGATTGTTTTCCTTTATCAACTATCATCTTAAAAAGTATATAAGAAGAAGGTAAATAAAGCTCACATCTGACTCTGAGGGTTTGAGCAGGAGAGTGATGTTCATATCCTCTTACAGCACAGCTATAACTGCCTGCATCCTCACTGCTGACTGACTGCAGACGGACTTCATTGCCCTCGCTGGTCTTTGTGGTTAAATGATGGCTGTTTTTGTACCAGATGAATGTTGGATCAGTCAGATTGCAGGTGGTTTTACAGGTCAGAACGGCTGATTGTCCCTCTGTCACTTCTGCAGGAGTGATCTGAACATCAAGATGATCTTAAACAAGAGAAAAATCAGTAAAACTCGTAATCATGTGTGGAAGTGGGGGCGTGGCCAAGCGCCGGTTTGTGAATGGAGGGCGGAGCCGAGGGAAATGAGTGATACGGTTCACACACCTGTGCAGAAGTGAATTAAGACTGTTCTCTGTAGCAGTGAGCTGTGGCAGGGATAGAAGAGAGGTGTGTGTGTGTGTGTGTGTGTGTGTGTGTGTGTGTGTGTGTGTGTGTCGAGAGAGAGACATAATGTGTTCACTGAAAAGAGAATTATAGAAAATAATGAAAGGTTCAGGTGTGATCTGCCTCCAAGCCTGCCTCCAGTTTCCTCTTTCCTCAAACCCTCCAAACACGCTACACTGTGATCTGTAATGAAGACACTACTGAGTGTCCACTTACTTTCTGTATAATAATTATGTAGATTTTTAAACATAATCATCTATTTTTAGAAAGTGTTTTGGTTGAAAAGTGAGCTTGTGGCATCTTTCTTTAAAATAAATGCCATTTGCTTTGACATGTCGTTTTCTAATGAAGTGAAAATTAAATGTAGGAAAAAAAGTTAAAAGCTTTGAATTAAGTGTGGATTAAGGGTCCAAAGACTTTTTAGGGTAATTATATGTAGAAAATAAGTTGATTTTATTTACCTGTAACATTGAGTGTAACTCCAGGATAACCAGTGTATTTGTCTGTGTTTGTTGTGATTCTGAAGTAGTACATGTGTTCATCTGTTTTCTTCACATCACTCAGTCTGAGGGAGAAGTGATTCTGTCCATCTGTTAAATACTGCACTCTACCTGAGTAACCTGGTTCATTACACAGATCAGTCGGCTCTATATCCTTAACTGGGTTTATGATCCAAACCCTGTCTTTCACTGTAAGACCTGTTGGGTGTGTGTAAGTGCCGTTCATAAACACTGTAGATCCTTTTAAAGCACAGAGATTTCTTTGGCTGTATTTCACACTCCATTCAGTCCCCAGAGCTGCTGAAACATGATAGATGAAAGAGGTGATTAGAGGTCATTATCCTGAACCCCATCAAACACTCAGTTAGCTCACAGCTTCACTTTTCTCCTCTGGAACTCCAGGTTGGAGAAATAAAAACTATTCTTCACCACTGGAAGAAAACTGTGTGCAGGATTTGGGGTGTGTTCAGAATTCAGGACTCGTCATGTGGAATTAATAATCAAACTGTGAATCTGCATTATGATCCACTATTCACACTTTCAGTGTTAAGTGTTTTATACTTTAAGTCCAGTGTCACTGACAGACACCTTTTTAACTACAATATTTCATCCTGGAACTCAGGTTTAGGCAAATAAATAATGTTTTTGTCTATTTTAATTAAAATTTTGAAACTTTGCAAAAGTTGCATTTTTTTTTTTTTACATTTTTATTTCTCATGATTCTTAAATTGATCTTCACCACATTTGTCTTGTGTGATATCAGCTGGTGTGAGGAGCAGCGTTAAGTTTCTGACAGTTTGTAGATAAAAAGTCTCAACAAATATTGGTGATTAAATCTGTATTTACTGTCTCCAGTGTGTGTGACTGTGATAATGTAAATGTAAGACTCACCTGTGATCCTGAGGAGAAAGATCAGACAAAGCAGAGAAGATGTTTTTAGGGACATCATTCTTCTATAAAGATTCTACATGTAACTAAAAACATAAAATAAAATTACACCAAGTAACAAAACCAGCATACAAGATACTAAACAGTTAAACTGAACTTTCTTTAGACTAAATGATACATAACTATGTGAGAGATGTTTATTTATGGAAGGAGTCTCCAGTGTCAGGGCTTTGTAACAGTCAGAGGTGAAGCTGTAAATTTCCTGACATCTTCAGGACAGAGGAGTTTATACTACATCGTTTCTCAGTAACATGACAAGCTGCTGTTTCTGTTGTCTTTTGACTTCATGAGAGAGGAAACTTGCATATGTGTGTTTCTATGCGCCGAAAGTGATTTGTTCCTGTGCACGAGGATGTTTGTATATTTTGAACTACCCCTGAGCTGACTCCTAGTGGTTGAAAAGTGTAATGACAGTAAACTGATAATGAGGAGTTCAGTCCCACTTTATTACATCAGCATCATGGAGTAATTACTGACTTTGGTGCTCACAGGATGCTGACAGTTGAAACATAAAATCATATAAAAGGTGCATCTTTATATAGATTTAGATGCAGAGCTGCACAGCTTGTAGGGGGCGTGTCATTCTGTGTGATCACCTGCCAAGACTGTTGCTGATTGGCTGTGTGAATCTACAGCACTGTTCTTGTTACAGTTAGCCCACAGTGTTACTTACTGCTGGTGGAGTATTTGTTCCCAGTTAAAAAAAAAAAAAATCCTAAATAATCCTCTGAAATCCTCAAAATCTGTTTTTACCACAAATAAGACAATTTGGATTCCAAAAAAAAAAAAACGTACTTTTGATGTTTTTAATCTCTGAAGGTCATGAGGGCTCAGCACCGCTCATATGAACCACGCCCACATTGCACACATGTAGCCATAACATTGGTCAGTGTTTAAAATTCACATATGTGAAGATAAAAGGCTTTGAGTCAGTTAATGTTCAGGTTTGTGGTGACACACAGGTGAGTTTCTAGAATGTGCTCCAGGTGGAACTCCTGATTCTTTCATGTGCAGTACAACACAGAGGGACCTTGACTTTAGTAAGACGGTGTTGGAGATGGAGAAACCTTTTACAAAAGTGTCAAATAAACCAATATTTCTCTACTGTGTGCAACAGTAGGGTAGCATCGTTCATCTTTTTTCGACCTTTTGACACGCTCCACAATTATCAGTACCTTCAGATGGTGACTGTACTTTTAAAGGGGATGTTGTTTACCATATATGGAGATGTGTAAATGAATGTGGTTGTGAGAGCAGCTTAAAATGTGTTGCTTTTATCAACGTCCATAGCATACTGTGTATGTGAGCATGTGCATATGCGATATCAGTTTTCTTATTTATATTTCTGCTTTTCTTCATTCATTATACCTTATATCATTTAATTTACATAATTTGATCCACAAGGATTTGTGGGCAGAGAAAGTGTCCAAGGAGCCATACTTAAAAAATCTACCAGAAATAGTAAAACATGCTGCTACCTTTTGGATTCTCATTTCAACATCCTACAGTGCTGATCTCAACACACTAATTCTGATCTCAGACACTATTTAGGACAGATACTAGGAGAATTGGGACTCTTCCCTTTTCCTTACACACCTCCTTCAACAGCACATCTGACTCTATTAAAGCAGGAAAATAATCAATAATATAATAGAAGATTACTCCTGGGCCTGGACAAGAAACAGGGCCAAAATATTTCAATATAATATCATGACCCTTAAAGACATGTTTAAGATACATGATATGTGCTACAACATAAACAGTCTTACAGTTTTCTCATATTCAATCGTAAAAGTTGAATTAAGCAAATTAGCTAAAGAAATGACATGTGAACTGAAAATATTTTGAACACGGAACCTGTCAATGTTCAGGAAATGTAGATATTAGACTAATGAGTGAAATTAGTCATTAAAGACATAAACTTTTTTCTTACCGTGTCCTTTTGACCCTCGTTGCTGTTGTTTTCCTGTTCTTTCTGCTGAAGTAGTCACTTCTTCTGAAATAGCGCAAATACTCAGATAAAGAAAGAGAAAAAAACAAACTTTTCTCTACTCTCATGAAATAAAATCTAAAAAAAATGCTTTACTGATATAAATATTGGATCAGAACACAGTGGCTCTCTGAAAGCCTATAAAACTAGAATAACTTTTAAAGTTGTTATTAAAGAGAGCAGGGTCAGCATGAGAATAAACACCATGTACAGAGTGGTTTTATCACCTCAGTCATCTGTGAACAGATGAACTTCCTGCCTCAGGAACACCCAGTATGTGTCAAACTATCTGTTTAACCATAAAACAAGAGCTAAAACACACTGCAGGATAAAAATGCATCATTTATTTATTATATGGATAATATAATATGTTTTCCTGTCTTCATTAACATTAACTGGATCAGAAATGGTCAGTGTTGAATTGTCCTGCAGTTTGTCCTGTAGTACTGCTGCTTTGCCACATGGGGCAGTTACGAGCAGCTACTTTTCTAAACACAAAACTTATGTAAAATAGGAAATAAAGTGGAAATTTAAGCTTTTTTCAGCACTTGAAAGTAAATATTTTGCATATTCTATAACAATAGCTTTGACAATAGTAGTAGCAAAGTAATATAGTTTATTACATTATTTTTTCATATATTTTTACATTTTTACTTGCGGTGATTGTGTGTGTTTACATCAACATGGAATGGTGCAATAACTCTTATTTCTAGTGCTTATTTCTAATTACTGCTCATCGCTAGTGGAGTACTTCACTGTTAAATGCAGGCCATTTGATTTACCTCAGGAAAAAAAACACCACCAGGGTAGAAGACAGCCTTAAAAACAGCGAGGGCCAAACTGTTCCACGGAGACTAACCCACGGAAGTCTGCTGGACCAGACAACATTCCTGGTAGAGTGCACAGGGAGTATGCAGAACAGCTAGAAGATGTCTTTACTGATATCTTTAACATATCTCTGAGCAGCATATAATATCTCCCTACATATAAACACCCCCCACCTCTCCAGCACGCTCACACTCAGCACTGGATCCCCTCAGGGCTGTGTGCTGAGCCCTTTACTGTATGCCCTGTATACCTATGACTGCACTCCATCCCACCCAAACAACGCTATCATCAAGTTTGCAGATGATACGACCGTGGTTGGGCTCATCTCCGGAGGGGATGAGATGGCTGACAGGGCTGAAGTAGAGAACCTGTCCGTCTGGTGCTCACAGAACAATCTGACACTGAATGTACATAAAACTAAAGAATTAATTATGGACTTTAGGAAACACAGACAGGACCACGCCCCCCTCCTCATCAACAGAGATCATGTGGAAACTGTCTCCACCATCAGATTCCTGGGCCCCCACATCTCGGCTGAACCTTTCCTGGACTCCCAACATCAAGGCCTTAGTAAAGAAAGCTCAGCAGCGGCTGCATTTCCTGCGGGTCCTCAGGAAAAACAACTTGGACAAAAACCTGCTGATGGCTTTCTATCACGCCTCCGTGGAGAGCACACTGACATACTGTATGGGTGTGTGGTATGCAGGCTTCACAGCTGAGGACAGAAAAACTGTGCAGAGAGTGATAAATACAGCTCAAAAATCATCAGCTGCCCTCTGCCCTCCCTGGATGACATATCCAGGTCCCGCTGCCTCAGAAAAATCAAGGCCATCACAGGAGACTCCTCACATCCTGCTCATCACCTGTTTGACCTGTTGTCGTCTGGATGGCACTTCAGGTCAACAAAGTCTCAAACCACCAGACTAACAAACAGCTTTTTCCCCTGGGCCATTCAGACTGCAAACAATCACTGAACACACACACACACACCCACACACACACACACACACACACACAATATACACTTTACCTCATAAAATGTGCAATTTCACTGTGCACTTTAAACAGGAACCGTTTTTTACACCTGTACAGTGTTTTGTATTTCTTTAAATTGTTTATTTTAATTATTTATTTCTTATTTTATATACTATCTGCTATGCTTTTTATGGTATTTTATTCAGTGCACTGTGTTTGAGAAGAGCATCCACAGTTTCGTTGTACTTATGTGCACTGACAATAAAGTTTATTCTATTCTATTACATACATAAAGACCACCTCCATTGTCCCTGTACAGAAGAAGTCTACAGAGTCCTGCCTCAATCACTATTGTCCCGTTGCATTCACACCCATCATTATAAAGTGCTTCAAGAGGCTTGTAATTAGGCACATGAAGAACCTGCTGCCACCTTCCCTAGACCCCCTGCTGTTGGCATATAATCCCAACTGCTCTATAGACAATGCCATCACCACAACCCTCCACCTGGCCCTTAAACACCACATACATATGAATGCTGTTCATAGACTTCAGTTCAGCTTTCAACACAATCATTGCTCAGCACCTGATTGAAAAGCCGAACCTGCTGGGCCTGAACAACTTCCTTTGCAACTGGAACCTGGACTTCCTGACTGGGAGACCTCAGTCTGGATCGGGAACAGCATCTCCAGCACTACCACACTGAGCACTGGGGCTCCTCAAGGCTGTGTGCTCAGCCCATTGCCATTTACTTTTCTAACCCATGACTGTGTATTTAATTAAAATTTTTATTTGACAAGGAGCTGCTCATGGCTGCCCCATGTGGCAGAGCAGCAGTACTAAACTACAGGACAAGCTACAGGACAATAAAACACTGACCATTTCTGTTCCAGTTAATGGAGGACAGGAACACACTGAAGTCTAGAGACTCCACCTTCAGACCAGGGTAGAAGACAGCTTTAAAAACAGCAAGGGCCAAACTGTCCCACATGGACTAACCCATATTTTATTATCCATATTATAAATAAACAATGCATTTCTATCCTGCAGTGTACAGTGACAGTTTGACACAAACTGGGTGTTGCTGAGGCATTAAGTTGTTGCATCTGTTCACACATGTCGACAGACGTGGTAAAACCACTCTCTACACAGTGCCTACACAGCGTTTATTCTCACGCTGGCACAATCTGAGCTCTTTAATAACTCTTTAATAAAATAATTAAAATTATTCTAGTTTTATAGGCTTTCAGAGAACCACTGTGTTGTGTTGCATTTGTTTTTGTACAATTCAGCAGCGGTAGTAAACACACAAGTCCACAATACAAAAACATCACCAGTTAATAAAACAAACTTCAGCTAACATGCGTCACTGGTACCAGCTAGCATGATTACACACAGGATATGCTGGGCATGTTAGCTTCACATGCTAAGCGGTCTCCTTTCTCGGCTGTAAGTCAGTAAATAAATGCCACTACTTTAACAGACATGTGTTCTGACTGTAAATGACAATGTAAACCCACAGTTGTAGCATAAAGAAGAAGGAAATGATGACAATTCTGTTAGAAAGAGGATATTTAATCCAAATAGCTTTCTTCAAAGCACTTTAGTATCAGTAAATATTTAATCATAATTTTAGAACATTACACTTGCTAGTTTTGCTCTTAATTTATGACTATTTTGTGTTTTCTGCTCATTGTCAATATGAATTATGAACAAAATAATCGCTGCAAACGCATAGTTTCCGCTGTTAGCATGACTAGCTGAAATGATATAACCCTCAAACACTTTGAAACAACTCATACAACACTCTAAACAATGACATTCACGTCATATGCTATTGTTAACATGTTTAAGATAATGTAAATGCATTTAGGTACACTTTAATCCTTGATGAGAAATAAACAGTTAAGAAAAAAGTCACAGGAGACAGAGCTGCTACATCTTCTTCTGAAGACGTGTATTAATTCAGCAGTGCACCCTCTCCCTCCATAGGTGAACCCTCACAGAGAAAGGCAAAACGAATAAAATGATCAACCGATCAGTATTCAAAATAAATAATGGAAGATATAATACAATATTGCACACTATAACATATGTTCAAGGAATATATTAAATTTAATATGATTTATCCCTTTTTTTTTACCATTTTCTTCTTTTTTCATAACCACTACATTTACACTGGTGCTTTAAGTTGCAGTGTGTCTTTAAATGAGGCCATTTATTTGAAGTGAGTATAATAACACTATCTAAATGAATATTGTTATTTTACTGTATCATGACAGTGTACTGTATATCAGTGTTTACAGTCCTGTAAAGCCATAGTGGTTCTCTCTCTGACCTTAACCTGCTGTGACTCATTTGAGTTCATTTCTCTCAGTCATGTGGAAAGAATTGCTTTACAAACATTTAATCAATTGTGAGCTTTTTCCTGTCACATCATTGTAAACTATATCAATGCAATATTCAATGTTATATAAATCCTGCATTATAATTATATTTAATATTACAATGTTAAGTAAAGACTTCAGAGGAAGACTTTGTGTATTGTCTCAGTCCCCAAGAAGACTCACTCCAGGGAACCCGGTGACTTTAGGCCAGTTGCTCTGACCTCACACATCATGAAGTCTTTAGAATAGCTTCTTCTCCATGTCCTCAGAGGTCCACCACTCTCATGATTCATTGCAGTTTGAGAACCAGGTGAAGTTGGGTCTAGATGATGCCCATCATCTGTCTGCTACACAGGACTTACTCCCATCTGGACAAAGAGAGCAGTGCAGTGAGAATCATGTCTTATGATTTCTCTAGTGCCTTTAACACCATTTGCCCCCACAATCTAAGATAGAAGCTGTCAGGAATGGGAGTAGAATCGAGCCTGGTGAGATGGATCACAGACTAGCTCACTGACAGGCCACAGTATGTCAGTCTGAATGGCTGTACTTCAGACACTGTGGTCAGTAACATTGGAGCACCACAGTGGACTGTGCTCTCTCCCATACTGTTCACCTTGTACACATCTGACTTCCAGTGTAACTCTGAACTCTGCCATATTCAGAATACTCGGATGAGTGGTGTAGGTCTAACCATCTGCAGCTGAACACATTCAAGACCAATGAGATGGTGATGGATTTTTCTAGGAACAACCCACACTCTCAACCTGTGTCCATACGGGTGGTTGATGTGGAAATGGTCAGGACCTATAAATATCTGGGGAAGCAGCTGGATGACAGGCTGGACTGGACCATGAACAAAGACACTGTCCTTGGGAAGGGACGGAGCTGTCTGTACTTCCTTAGGATTCTTGCCTCCTTTAACATCTGCAAAAAACTGCTTCACATATTTTACCAGTCTCTGATGGCCAATGTCCGTTTCTATGCTTTGATGTGCTGGGGCAGAAGCTGCAGAAAGAGAGTTGTGGTATGGCTGGACTGATTGGTGAGGATGGCGGTCTCTGTGATGGGAACAGAGCTGGACTTACTGGTGATAGTAGTAGAGAGAAGGACCCTGGACAGATTGCTCTCCATGTTCCCCAGAACCTGTTCCCCATTTGGGAACCACTGAACTGAATGGGGTTCATTGCTGGAAATATTCTTCAGTTCTAACAGAAGCCTATGGGAGTGTCACAACTCTCTCTCTGAGTGGTGCTGTGTAGCGCGCTGAGCAGGGGAACGGAACAGCACAGGGGACTAGGTCACAATAAAGGCTTCTATTTTTTAGCCAGAAAATAAAGCAATAAAACTTAAGTTGCACTGACGTTGCTTTTTCCTCAGAGAAGTGGGAAGGAAGACTTTCCTCGGCTTGGGTTCTCATGAAATTTTTTGGTATAGGAACCTGTGTCTCTAGTTTTTATTTCATGATATAATAAGCCTGTTAAAAGCCTGTGGGGAGTGAAATGGTGTGAATATCAACACTTCTTGAACACAATCTTTCACACTTCATTAGTCATAGTTTGATCACTAGACATGAGGGTGGAGAAGGCATGGTAAAAAAAAAAACTTTAATGTTTAATATCATTATTTTACTAAATTTGCTCTTTATATGTACATTTTCTGCACATTGAGAGTCTCAGAGGCTCAGAGGCTTATTTGCTTTTGTGTAGAACAGAAGGCAAGTTCAGAAACTCAGAAAACTCTCTGCTATCGTGCTATTAAACAATATGTTTAGAGAGATTAATAACCATTTCTTCAGCTAACACAGGAAACTAAATGATGCGCTACATATGACATCAGCAACACGCCTTAACGACACTCATTTGGCTGTTTGCTTGTTGGACAAGAGGGTCGAGTAGAAACGGTAAGAAAAAGTTATTTAATTTTTTATGTTACTAATGTCACTCATTAATCCAATGCCTATATTTCCTGTAGACAGAGAGGTGTGTTGGGAAAAAGGAAAAGTCCCAATTCTCCTAGTATCTGTTCTAAATAGTGATAAATTAATTTAAAAAATAAATTAGTATGGACCGAAATGTAGGATGTTGAAATGAGAACCCAAAAGGTAGCAGGATGGTTTAATATTTCTGGTAGATTTTTTAAGTGTGGATCCTTGGAAACTTTTTTCTGCCCACAAAACCTTGCGGATTAAATGATCTAAATCAAATTATATAAGGAATAATGAATGAAGAAAAGCAGAAGTATAAATAAGAAAACTGATATCACATATGCACATGTACACAGTATGTAATGGACGTCGAATGCAACACATTCTAAGCTGCTTTGCTTCTGCACAACCACATTCATTTACACATCTCCATATACAGTAACCAACATCCCCTTTATAAATACAGTTGCCTGCTGAAAGTACTGCTAATTGTGGAGCATTCCAAAAGATCTAAGAAGATAAACTAACCTACTGTTGCACACAGTAGAGAAAAAAACTGGTTTATTTGCCTTGTGCCTGGGGATAAGCTGCAGGTTCCCCATCACCCTGTGTGGGACAAGAGGGACAGAAAATGGATGGAGGGTTTTAAAGGTGAAATAATTAATATTTTATAATGAATATGTATTGAACTCTGAGTGCCTTTGCTATTTTGCCAACAGTTTGTTATAAAACTATTTTGTTGTAAATAGTAATGTAAATAATTTGTTGTAAAACTCTTTACATTGTGACACATATCATGTATCGTAAAAATGTCTTTAAGTATTATTATATTATATTACGATATTTTGGCCATGTTTCTTTGTGTTGTGTTTCTGAGTCCAGGCTCAGGACTAATCTTGTCTTGTGTAATTTATTATTTTCCTGCTTTAACACACTCACATCTGCTTTGGTTTCTGATGAGTTGAAGGAGGTGTGTAAGGAAAAGGGAAGAGTCCCAATTTTCCTAGTATCTGTTCTAAATAGTGTCTGAGATCAGAAGTAGTGTGTCCTGAATCGCAGGATGTGGAAATGAGAATCCAAACGGTAGTTTACATTTTCTGGTAGATTTTTGAAGTGTGGCTTTTTCTGCAAAATGATATCACACATGCTCACATACACAGTATGCAATGGATGTTGATAAAAGCAACACACTGTAAGCTGCTCTGCTTCTGCACAACCACATTCATTTACACATCTCCATATACGGTAAACAACTTCCCCTTTAAAGGCACAGTCGCCTGCTGAAAGTACTGCTAATTGTGGAGCGTGTCAAAAGCTCTTAAGATAAACACACAGAACAGTATGAAGTAACACTGTGTGCTAACTGTAACAAGAACAGTGTTGTAGATTCACACAGCCAATCAGCAACAGTCTTGGCAGGTGATCACACAGAGTGACACGCCCCCTACAAGCTGTGCAGCTCTGCATCTAAATCTATATAAAGATGCAGCTTTTATATGATTTTAAGTTTCATCTATCAGCATCTTGTGAGCACCAAAGTCAGTAATTACTCCATGATGCTGATGTGATAAAGTGGGACTGAACTCCTCATTATCAGTTTACTGTCATTACACTTTCCTACCAGTAGGGGTATAAAAGGAACAAATCACTTTCTGTTCATAGAAAAACACATATGCAAGTTTTAAAGATTAAAAAGTTTTTTTAAGAGCCCTGGCTTGTAAAATATGCATAAGTTTTAGTTCACTTTATTTAACTTTATTCTATTTAACTTTAGATCTGTGTTTGAAAAATCTCTCCTTTAAATATTAGATGCTGCTAATTTAATTAACATGTGATTAGTGCATGACAATTAAGTGCATTTTAATCCTTCATTAGTTGCTTTGAACAGAGCTGCTATCATTGAATTCATGCACAGATTTTCGTTTGTGAATGTTCCATTATTGTGATTTATTAAAATGTCTGTAAACGCTTAAAGAGTGCTCCTAATATCTGTAGGATATATTGTTTTTCCTCTCTTAACCTATTTATTTGCTTAAAGATGTATTTAATGTCCATAAAACATTTTTACATTTAGAGCAGCTATAAACAGTCATTCCCTCACCAGTCTCTCTTTATTCTCTCTCATAAAAAGACAAAAGAAACAGCAGCTTGTCATGTTACTGAGAAACGATGTAGTATAAACTCCTCTGTCCTGAAGATGTCAGGAAATTTACAGCTTCACCTCTGACTGTTACAAAGCCCTGACACTGGAGACTCCTTCCATAAATAAACATCTCTCACATAGTTATGTATCATTTAGTCTAAAGAAAGTTCAGTTTAACTGTTTAGTATCTTGTATGCTGGTTTTGTTACTTGGTGTAATTTTATTTTGTGTTTTTAGTTACATGTAGAATCTTTATAGAAGAATGATGTCCCTAAAAACATCTTCTCTGCTTTGTCTGATCTTTCTCCTCAGGATCACAGGTGAGTCTTACATTTACATTATCACAGTCACACACACTGGAGACAGTAAATACAGATTTAATCACCAATATTTGTTGAGACTTTTTATCTACAGATGTATAAATCTGTAGTTTTATATCAGTGTGTCACTAGCAGCTGTGGTGTCTGAAAGATTTCTCAAATGTCTAATCAGTGGACTGCAGAATTTTAAATACATTTCTATATTAAATTCTCACATCGTGCTGTATTCAGATTTGGTGTATTCAGTATTTACACAGGGAAAAGTTCCAGGTATTTGTGTTATGTGTGACATTGTGGTTATATCAAACTGTCAGAAACTTAACGCTGCTCCTCACTCCAGCTGATATCACACAAGACAAATGTGATGAAGATCAATTTAAGAATCATGAGTAAATAAAAATGTAACAAATTGCAACTTTTGCAAAGTTTCACTGGATTTAAAGTATAAAACACTTAACACTGAAAGTGTGAATAGTGGATCATAATGCAGATTCACAGTTTGATTATTAATTCCACATGACGAGTCCTGAATTCTGAACACACCCCAAATCCTGCACACAGTTTTCTTCCAGTGGTGAAGAATAGTTTTTATTTCTCCAACCTGGAGTTCCAGAGGAGAAAAGTGAAGCTGTGAGCTAACTGAGTGTTTGATGGGGTTCAGGATAATGACCTCTAATCACCTCTTTCATCTATCATGTTTCAGCAGCTCTGGGGACTGAATGGAGTGTGAAATACAGCCAAAGAAATCTCTGTGCTTTAAAAGGATCTACAGTGTTTATGAACGTCACTTACACACACCCAACACGTCTTACAGTGAAAGACAGGTTTTGGTTAATAAACCCAGTTAAGGGTAAAGAGCCGACTGATCTGTGTAATGAACCAGGTTACTCAGGTAGAGTGCAGTATTTAACAGATGGACAGAATCACTTCTCCCTCAGACTGAGTGATGTGAAGAAAACAGATGAACACATGTACTGCTTCAGAATCACAACAAATGAAGAGAAAGACAAATACACTGGTTATCCTGGAGTTACACTCACTGTTACAGGTAAATAAAATCATCTTATTTTCTACATATAATTACCCTAAAAGTCTTTGGACCCTTAATCCACACTTACAGTCTTTTTTTCTGCACTTTATAATTTTCACTTCATTAGAAAACGACATGTCAAAGCAAATGGCATTTATTTTAAAGAAAGATGCCACAAGCTCACTTTTCAACCAAAACACTTTCTAAAAATAGATGATTATGTTTAAAAATCTACATAATTATTATACAGAAAGTAAGTGGACACTCAGTAGTGTCTTCATTACAGATCACAGTGTAGCGTGTTTGGAGGAAACTAGAGGCAGGCTTGGAGGCAGATCACACCTGAACCTTTATTTTTATAACTCACTTTTCAGGGCACACATTATTTCTCTCTCTCTCTCTCTCTCTCTCTCTCTCTCTCTTTTCACACACACACACACACACACACACACACACACGTCTCCATCTTCTATCCCTGCCACAGCTCACTGCTACAGAGAACAGTCTTAATTCAATTCTCCACAGGTATGTGATCCTTACCACTCACTTCCCTCGGCTCCTCCTTCCATTCACAAACTGGCACTTGGCCACACCCCCACTTCCACACATAGTGTCACAACATTGCCAGCTATTTACCGTAACACCCAGCAGAGAGACCCGTCACCCCAATTCTGAGACTTCCTGTTCTCTACTTCCGCTATCATGAAAATAAAACACACGGGCACCAACACAGTGGCACAAATTATCGTTTGTACTGAGCCTTGTTTCTAGTCTAGTTTGCCCATGTATTGACCTGCTTTCTGCTGTTTTGTTTGCATCGCTGACTGCTGTCCTTTGTTTTTGCCTTATGCTGATTTCACTGTGTTGGCCTTTACCATTAAAGCCTGTTACACACAGTTACAGTGGTTCAGTGTTTAGGTTGCCATTCTTTGTTTTGCAGAACCTCTTCACAATATCTGGGCCTTAAATCAGCCAGTTTCTGTAACTGTTGTGTAACAAACCTTTCAGTTCATCCACACTGGAGCATTGTCAATCATTTATAATTAATTACATCCATGGATTCTTTATAGAGTTTAGGTCTGGACTCTGTGAAGTGTTCTTTCTAAAGTTTGCTGGTGTTTTCACTTCTGTCACTTGAATAGTTTCTTCTCTGAAATCCAGAACTCATCTGTACACTTCAAGTCATCAGAGGACACAAGGTCATTAACACCACTGTAGGAAAAACAGCCCCAGTCTCCTCTGAGCTTTAAAGATCCCTTAGTGCAGTTTGGTTGGTCTTCTTCTCCTCCTGCCTTTCTCCACACAAACATTCCTCCATCAGATCCATCCCACTGTCATGAGAATTCATTTAAATTCAGTTCTTCAGAAGCTGCTCTCTTTCTGTGCAGGTTTTTTGCACATTTTACCCATGCTTTCTATTTCTTGCTTGAAGTTAGTCCCAAGTTAGTGGATGTATGTAGTCAAGTACCTTCAGTTTCATCCAAGTGTCATCTTGGACATCCAAGTTAAAAGTGGGCTTATGGTATCCTTCTTTAAAATAAATCTAATTTTAATATGATGTTTTCTTATTCATTGAACAGCTTTGTACCAGATTAATGAAGATCTATCTATTTCATGTTCTTACTGAAATAGGTTTCATAAGTTTGTACCTGATTATTCAGAGTGCCTGGAACATTCATGCTGCTGTTTGTCTCATGTGATTTGGAGAAAGCAGAGCATTGACTTTAGGACAGTTTTACTGATTTTTCTCTTGTTTCAGATCATCTTGATGTTCAGATCACTCCTGCAGAAGTGACAGAGGGACAATCAGCCGTTCTGACCTGTAAAACCACCTGCAATCTGACTGATCCAACATTCATCTGGTACAAAAACAGCCATCATTTAACCACAAAGACCAGCGAGGGCAATGAAGTCCGTCTGCAGTCAGTCAGCAGTGAGGATGCAGGCAGTTATAGCTGTGCTGTAAGAGGATATGAACATCACTCTCCTGCTCAAACCCTCAGAGTCAGATGTGAGCTTTATTTACCTTCTTCTTATATACTTTTTAAGATGATAGAAAAAACAATCTTAGACCCACATACATTAAAAAGTAAACATTTTAGAAATGTTTTTTATTTAATTACGATCATTTTATTTGTTGTCATTGTTATTTCCATCACATTTTTCTTTTGTTTAAATACACTGTGGTCCAAAAACCTGAAACCATCTCATCTCATCACATCTAGGATTTTTCCCAAAATCTGGGATTTAAAAAAAAACAAACAGAATTAACCAGAAGGGTTTAGAACTTAAGAAACAAAGGAAATGTTTAATATCTTCAATATATAGTTAATGAAGATTCTACACTATTTCTTGGTCCCTATTATAAATTTACTCAGATTAGTGATAATGGCCATGTTATCTCCTGTGTACAAATGGTCAGATTTTTAGTGTAATGTTTTCTACTGAAGCTTATGATCAGATGATGCTCCCATGGATTTAATCTAAAATGTTATCATAATGTTTTATACATTAACTTGTGGAGTTTATGCCAGCTCGAGTGCAAACTGTCATTAAAGCAAAAAGGGGAAGAACCAAATGCTATAAAACTCTGAAATTCACGACAATATTTAAAGGACTCTACATTCCACCTAATGTGTTGTCACTAGATGTCACTATATTCATTCTTGCAATGAAAATTGTTCGATTGTGTTTTATTATTTTTGTATTAACTAAATCTGTTAAATTAATCTGAAAGCAATTTTATTTTTCTGTTGATTAGTGAAATAGAGTGGTAAGTAATACAGAGAGTTTAATTCTTTCTTTGGTTTATGAAAGTAAAAAAAGAAAATACAAGCATTTATAGCATGGAATCCCTGATTTATCACAATAAGAAAGATTAAAATAAAATACTGAGCCAATTATTATAATGAAAAAAGTTGCAATAAATGCTAAAAATGGTTAAACACTGGCTTCAAGTCTTGATGAAAGACAGTAAAGAAGCATTAATTATGACCATGAACTGCTTTCCTCACTTTTATCATGGAACTTTCTAGATGGTCCAAAGAATGTCTCAGTGTCCATCAGTCCCTCTGGTGAGATAGTGGAGGGCAGTTCAGTGACTCTGACCTGCAGCAGTGATGCTAACCCACCTGTGAAGACCTACACCTGGTATAAGCAGGCGACATCAGTAGGAACAGAAAAGACCTACACCATCTCCAAGATCAGCTCCATGGACACTGGAGAGTATAAGTGCAAGTGCAGTAATGAAGTCGGACATCAGGAGTCCAGCAGTGTGTCTCTAAATGTTCTGTGTAAGTTAAAGCTGAAGATCTCCTCACAGCCAATAAGAGCTAAAACTGTCATTGATTTACTTAAAGTGTTATCTTTCTGTCCATTTTAGATCCTCCAAAGAATGTCTCAGTGTCCATCAGTCCCTCTGGTGAGATAGTGGAGGGCAGTTCAGTGACTCTGACCTGCAGCAGTGATGCTAACCCACCTGTGAAGACCTATGAATGGTTTAAAGGTACGACATCAGTAGGAAATGGAAAGACCTACACCATCTCCAAGATCAGCTCCATGGACACTGGAGAGTACAAGTGCAAGTGCAGTAATGAAGTCGGACATCAGGAGTCCAGCAGTGTGACTCTGAATGTTCTGTGTAAGTTAAAGCTGAAGATCTCCTCACAGCCAATAAGAGCTAAAACTGTCATTGATTGACCCTCAATAATCTGAAAAATAATGAGGGTTTCCTTTGTATCCTTACCTTCTTGTCTGTTTTAGATCCTCCAAAGAGTGTCTCAGTGTCCATCAGTCCCTCTGGTGAGATAGTGGAGGGCAGTTCAGTGACTCTGACCTGCAGCAGTGATGCTAACCCACCTGTACAGAACTACACCTGGTATAAGGGAAATGAAAGCTCACCTGTAGGATCTGGACAGAGTTACAGAGCTGTACCGAGTGGACAGTACTACTGCAAGGCTCAGAATAAACACGGCTCTGAGAGATCAGCTGCAGTAACTGTCACTTTAACATGTGAGGGTGATGTAAATGATATATCATATAAATGATATAAATCAGAATCAAACTAATAAATATAAAACATTGATTCTTTATCACATCCTCGTCCACACAGGGTCCCAGAGCGTAGGTGTATATGCAGGTCTTGGTGTTGTTCTGTTTGTGTGCGTTTGTCTGACTGTCACCTTCTGGTGTATAAGGTAAGAAAATACAGATTGTTTTCACCTTAATATAAAAAAAATGACAACAACATACTTTTCTGTTGTACAGACCTGTGAGTTTGAATATTTTTCCAGTAAACACTCCTGTTATTATCTGAATATTTTCTGTACAGTATTTTGCCAAATGGTCGTGTATCTCTGAAACAATTTACTATTATTATAAGCTCCACTCTTCTGTGAAGAACTTACAAATAGTGTATGTTTTGTGTTTCCTGTGACAGGAATAATGGATTTATTATATTTTATTTACTCTTGTTGCTTTTTTGTTTCAACAGGAAAAAGAAAAGAGCTGGTTCAACGCCAGACCAAAGTTTAAGACAGGTAAATAAATAATTGTTGTGAAGTGTATGTGAATATCCTTTAAAGACTTTTTTAGGATTAATTTCCTGTAACACCATGCGTCTGTGTGTTTTATTCCTATTCCTATGTGTACTATCTGTTTAACTTGGTTTGTTCTAGAGTTGTGTTATTTGAACTGTGTTAAATTGTATAGTTTGTTGATCCTATAGTGTTTGTCTCAGGAGAGTAATCAGGAGTAGTTTCAGTCTCCTTTAAGGTGTGATTGTGGGCAGGGTTTACTAATTTATATTGAAGGTGTAACCAGTTGGTTCTAAAGTTGTGATATTTAACCTGTGTTATATTGTTATATATCATAACTGTGTTATAAAGTTATGACTAGTTGGGTATGTCCTGAGAGCTGAGATTATGAGAGCTTATAATTATTATTATTAACAGTAACATAATGCTAACATTATAGTTAACATTGCAGAAAATCCATGTCAGAAATCAGTTCCTGTTCTCTTTTACATTTTAGCAACTATTAGCAGTTGTTCCCTCAGCAGCCTCCCTTTATTCTTTCTGTTGATGTTAATAAGACAAAAAAACAAGGCTTGTCATGTAACTGAGAAACCTCAGCATAAACTCCTCTGTCCTGTCTCTGTGATGTCATGTTCTTCCACCTCAGGATAATCTTTATGCCAACATAGCAAATCCAACCAACACTGTATCTGATTCAGCCTCAGCCCATCAGGATGAAGTTCTGTATGCCAGTGTTGTACACCAGAGGGCAGTTGATCCCAGGAAAGCTGAGAGTTCTGCTGTGAAAGCTTCTGCCTCTGAGGACGGGGAGGTTCAGTACGCTAGTGTTAGATTTAAACGCACCACTACTGCTGACTACAGGTGAGAGGAGCTGGTGTGTTTCCTCCAGTCTAACAGAGCTGGAAATGATCTTCTGCTGGATCTTAGTGTAATAATTGTCTCTCTTTCTGTAGGCCTTCCAATGTTGAGGATCCCACTGTAATCTCCAGCAGAGTGAAATAAACAACTTTCACATATTAATTCAATCTCATCAGAAGTTCCACAGCAGAAACCTTATAGAAACTTTGATGGCTAATTTGTAAAATTAAACTTGTTGTTACACTGTACGATTACAGCAGTGCTTTAAGAGCATTCACACCAGACCAGTGACACTCAATCATCTGCTGGTTAGCGTGTCACATTGTGTGTGACAAATTATCTGCAAAACACAACTCACACACAAACAATTTTTAACACAAAACACCTACAGTGTAAAACCATCTTTAGACCTTCTAATGGATGAATACATAGATACATAATACATTATAGATAGATAATATAGGATAGTATACATAGGCCCTTAACTTGTAAGTTCTGGTGTGACTGGACCTGTATCTCTCTTATACACTTTGCAGTGAATTTCTTCCACACACTGGTTTCTGGAAGTCTACAATTAACTCATTGGTCTTTGTGGCATTGATGGTGAGGTTGTTGAGGGAACACCATGCTGATAGTGTTTGAACCTTCTCCCTTTAGACCAGTTCATTGTTTTTGCTGATCTGACCAAGCACTGAGGTATCATCTGCACACTTGAAGATGTTGGTGTTATGCAGAGGGACACAGTCATGGGTGAACAAGGAGTAGAGCAGTGGGCTTAGCATGCAGCCTTGTGGGATGCCAATGTTCAAGATGAGGGTTGAGGACATGTGATTACCCAACCTTCTATTAGTCAGAAAGTCCATAATCCATCTGCATATGGAAGTGCATATGCCCAGGTCACTAAGCTTAGTGATCAATTCAGTGGGAACAACGCAGCTGTGTGAGAGCTAAATGAAAAGAAGTGGAAATGGTGTCCTCTGTGGACCTGTGAAGGTGGTGTGTAGTAGCAAACTGGTCTAATGTAGGTGGTAGGTCTCAAAGCACTTCATAACAATAGGAGAAAGCACAACAGGGCGTAAATCATTCAGACACTTTGCAGATGAATGCTTAGGCACTGGTTTGATAGTTGTAGTCTTCAGACATGTTGGTAAAAGTAGCCTGGGCCAGTGACAGGTTGTAAATGTCACTGAAGATTTTTCCAGTTGGTCAGTACATGCCCTGACCACATGCGCAGGTATGCTATCAGGGCCAGCTGACTTTTGTGCATATACTCTGCTCAGTGCTGAGTGCACATCTGTTGTGGAGAGCGACATTAGATGATCAAATGTGGAGGAGTCAACATTTGTGGTGTGATGTCTGATGTCTTGGTCAAAGTGAACAAAGAAGTGGTTGAGATCTGAGAGGAAGGCATTGCTAGTTGGTAGTGTTTGTATTGTAGGTTTGTGGTCAGTGATAGTCTGGATTCTTTTCCACATGCATATGTGGTCGGAGTTGCTGTGGAATTGCTCCTCGATATGAGGTTTATAAAGGCTGTAAAAGCTTTCCTAACACCCTTGTCCAGGTTGGAGCTGGCTCTGCTATAGTCCTCTGCATCATCCAACTTAAAAGCAGCATCTCTAGCTTTCAGCAAGAGACGGCTTCTGATTAGGAAAGTTTTTACATGCCTGACAGACGTTGTTAAAATGTGATGTTGTTAAATCATTTGTTGATATGGTCCAGAACAGAGGATTTATAAATGACTATGTCTGTGTGTAGGCCTGAACTGGCCTGTTAGGCAAACATGCTCCAGTGTTGAAACTGTTGCTGTAATGAAGAAATGTCTCCCTCTGGCCATACCTTCACTGTTTTCACTGATGGTTTCACATGTTTGATGAGTGGTGATCAGACAGACCCAAGTGGGGGAGGGAAAAAGCCTTGTACGCTTCAGTATTGTTTGTATATACATAGTCCAGTGTGCTGTCCCATCTGGTAGAGCAGGGGACATTCTGATAAAATTTAGCAGTGGCTGAGAATTCTCTTGTTAAATAAGAGTGTCTGAATTTAATCATCATATTCTCCACATGGGCCGAGGAACGACTTTCAGTTACAATTGAGTCTGTGCACCAAGATTAAATAAAATCTCAAATCAAGACAAGTTTAAGTAGAGAATATTGGATAAGTGTAAATATGTATCAGGATTAAACTGCTCACAGTTTGTATATATAAAGATAACTCATTATAAACTCTCCACCCTTAGCTCAGAATCCAGCTTTAAGACAATAAAATGCAAAATGCAGCTTTCTAGTAAAGCATATATGTATCAGTAAATATTTAATCATAGTTTTAGAACTAGGTTTTCTAAGCATTATATTTGATGGTTTTCTTGTTTTGCTGTTAATTTATGATTGTTCTGTTTTCTGCTCATGGTCAGTATGATTTACAGGATTCCATTTAATATGTATGTGTATAGTGTTTATCACATTTACTCTGGTGCATTAAGTTGCAGTGTGTCTTTAAATGAGGCCATTCATTTGTGTATTGTGTACTAAGTGTGTATAATAAACTAATCTAAATGAATATTGTTATTTTACTTTATCATGCCGGTGTATTGTACATCAGTGTTTACAGTCCTGTAAAGCCATAGTGGTTCTCTCTCTGGCCATAACCTGCTGTGACTCGTTTGACCTGAAGGAGGAGCTGTTGGTTTCATTTCTTTCAGTCATGTGGAAAGAACTGCTTCACACACATTAAATGAGTTCTTACGCAAACAGAAACTTTCATTTTATACTGCATTCATTCATCATTAAATAAAATTCTGTTTTGTCAGAAATCATAAGCTTTTTCCCGTCACATCATTCTAAACTACACTGATGCAATATTAAGTGTTATATAAATTCAGCATTACAGTATTATATTAATATATTACAGTACATTATCATATTGAGTATTATAATTACAGTGTAGTATACAGTAGCATAAAATTTAGTATTATAGTATTTTGTTTAGTATAATAGTTTATTATCAATATTACAGATTTTTTCCGTATTGAATTTAATTTCCTTTATTTATAGATATTTTTAGCACTATGTAATGTTCTCCCCCTTGAGAACATCAGGGGGAGTCAGAGACACAGTAAAACGGTGAACTACAACCTTCATCACCCACATCAAGCTCATCAGAGCACAATGCGAACAATATTTTTAAAATGACCTAATTCGTTCTATGAATCTTTCATATTATTATTATTTGCAGGCATAATACTTAGGACATGAAATGGATGGCATAACGTTGACTGTGTTTTATACTTTGTGTATAAAGTATACATAAAGTGTTAATTCTAGATTATTAAGCCGAGTGTAAACAGCATTAACAATTTTTAGCCTTAAATTTAGGCTTACATTTTTAGGAATAAATTTGTTGTAATTTATCTGCTTTTGTATTAAACATAGGAGGCAATGTGAGCAACATGTAAAACCTCTTTGCTGTTGTGCTATTAAAAGATTTTGGACACACACACACACACACACACAATCAGCATTATCACTCCATTGCACACATTGTTGAAGACAGGTCTGGTATTCCAGCTGAATAATCTCTACAAATGGAAGTTACTTACTCCATACTCTACATATATGGTGATTTGGTGCATTGAATCTTTATGTAAATGAGTGTAGCTATGCATGCAGTTTAGAGAGCATAGAGGATTTATCATTCAAAGTGTACAAATTTTTGTAAGCACGTGATAAACGCCAGTACGAGGTTTTGTTCAGTGGTGTCACTAAAAATGCTAATACTGTACTGTAAATGCTTATTTTTAGAGTTTAAACCCTAAATATGACCCCAGTCATGCTCCCAAAACACTTTCATTTTTAGCTTTTAATACATTACCCTTAAAAAAAGAAATAAATGTTTGACGTCGACTGTATAAAAATCAAGGGAAAAATCACTGAGATCACTTCTTCACGTAATATACACGCATGTTGAACCGAGTACAAGGGGCGGGGAGATGAACCGCGACATCATGCATACAAAGTCAGAGTGTAATGGAGTGTCAGAGTTTACTGAAGAGGGGCAAAATTCAAAATTGCAAATGTACTGCCATGTACATTTGTTACATTTACAGAAAATGAGAAATTCTAATAATTATAACAGTATAACTGTGAAAAGTTAACTTTAGATTTAAAATGAGCCCCATGTAATAATGATTAGGAGAATAATTTCACTAAAAATGACATGGTGTGCTGAAAACTTCAAACCTCAGTGTGAAGGAAAAATAAGAGTAAATAATTGTGTTTAATATATTAAGTCAGTTTTCATTTTGAATAAGACAATAATAACTTTAAGTCTTTATCATTGAAAACATTAACACTGGTTCAGTGGATTACAGACTTAGGATACCATTAGCCTAAAATTGTATTTTTTATTTATTTATTTATTTTGTTGTTTGTTTAACCATATAACAATACATAAACAGGGAGAGATCAGAGCTAGGTTAAGTGCTTCAGGAAAAGGTAGGTCTTAAGACGTCGTTTGAAGACGGTCAGAGACTCTGCTGTACGGACATCTAGGGGAAGTTTATTCCACCACCTCGGTGCCAGAACAGAGAAGAGTCTAGATGAATACCTACCTTTCACCCTGAGAGATGGTGGGACCAGTTGATCTTGATCTTCAGATCACTCCTGCAGAACCAGCGAGAGAAATGAAGTCCGTCTGCAGTCAGTCAGCAGTGAGGATGCAGGCAGTTATAGCTGTGCTGTAAGAGGATATGAACATCTCCGCTCTCCTGCTCAAGCCCTCAGTGTCAGATGTGAGCTTTATTTATCTTCTTATATAAATTAAATTGATAAATTAAATATTTACAATGATGAAAGAAAAATACTGATGTAAGTAAAGAAAGAAAAATGACGTGTTGAATCACAACTTTGTAATATCACTTGCAGATAGACAGCAGCAACATTAATATGTAATTATATGAAAATGTTGATCATTACTTAATTAATGATTAATAATTGTCTTTCATGCATAAATCACCACCCATAATGTTCTGTGCAGCACAAATACCTAAAGTAGATCATTTTTATGCCTCCAACACTGTATTATTGCAGGGTAGGAAGTAACCGTCTGTAATCCTTACTTCTGTAATCCAAAAGGATGGAAAATTGATAATACAATAGATACACTACTGATTTGGTACACAGGATGCAAGATTGTCACACAAACATAAAAAATATATACAATTTCCCCCCTGTCCCCAGTGGAAATTACACCCCTGAGCAGAAGCAAGAGACAGAAGATGAAGGTGGCTATCAGGTGAGTTATTACAGAAATGTCCACTAGGTGGCTTCTTTGTCCATAATAATCTCTTACTGTAAAGATCTTCAGCAGAACCTGCTCATGTTCTCCACCCCTCCTCTCTGCAGAACACTGGGCCGAGTGTTAAAGACGAGACATGTACACACATCTCGAGTTACTGCAAAGACATGCTGTAAGTGTTTCCTGGAAAAATACCATTAAATGATAATTTAATTGTTGTAAATCTAATTCATATTTTTGTCCATGCCTACCAGTGTGCTATTTTCTCCAAACTTCCACAACTACATCAGGGAACTCTGTGCTATCCTGTAGTCAACGTTCAGAGACAGGTTATTCGCTCTACACCAGGCTGTTAGCTGTTAAGTTGTCTTAATTTGTCACATATACATTACTGCACAGTGCAATTCTTTCTTTGCATATCCCATCCTTGAGGGGTTGGGGTCAGAGCACTGGGTCAGCAATGATGCAGCACCCCTGGAGCAGGGTGGGTTGGGAACCTTTCTCATGGGCCCAATGGTGGCAGCTTAGTGGTGCTGGGACTTCCAGTTAATGACCCAGATCCTTAACCACTTGAGCTACCACCACCCTGCCACTTGAGCTGTTGCACCTCCTCCCTGTATACTGACTCATCATTCTTGCTTATGAGACCCACGATGGTCGTGTCATCAGTGAACTTGATGATGTGGTTCACGTGTGATTTGAGGGGCCCCAGTGCCCAGTGTGGTGGTGCTGGAGATGCTGTTCCCAATCCAGACTGAGGTCTCCCAGTCAGGAAGTCCAGGATACAGTTGCAGAGGAATGATTGTGTTGAAAGCTGAACTGAAGTCTATGAACAGGATTCATATGTATGTGTGCTTTTTTCCAGGTGTGTGAGGGCCTTGTGGAGGGTTGTGGTAATGTGCCTCATGATGAGTCTTTTGAAGCACTTCATAATGATGAGTGTGAGTGCAACAGGACGTTAGTCTTTGAGGCAGGACACTGTAGACTTCTTCTGCACACAGATGATGGAGGTGGTCTTTAGGCATTTAGGGACAATTTTGCTGCTCAGGGATATGTTAAAGATGTAAGTGGAGACATCTGCTAACTGTTCTACATACTCCCTAAGCACTCTACCAGGAATGTTGTTTGGTGTAGCAGACTTCCATGTCTTAATTCTGCATAGAGTTCTCCTCACATCAGCTGTGGTTAGACAGAGCACTTGGTCATTAAGAGCAGGGATAATCTTCCTTGTGACCATTTTGTTCTGCACCTTAAACTGAGCATAGGGTCATTAAGAGCAGGGATAATCTTCCTTGTGACCATGTTGTTCTGCACCTTAAACTGAGCATAGGGTCATTAAGAGGAGGGATAGTCTTCCTTGTGACCATGTTGTTCTGCACCTTAAACTGAGCATCGAAGTTGTCCAGCATATCTGGAAGGGAGACATCACTGTTACGGGCAGGTGAAGTTGTCCTGTAGTTAGTGATTGCCTGGATGTCCTTCCACATGCACGTGTGTCATCGCTGTCACAGAAGTGGCTGTGGATTCACCTTTATATTCATCCATGGCTTCCTATTGAAGCAAGTGGTGATGGTCTTGGAGACAGTCATGTCATCTATGTACTTGCCGATGTAGCTAGTCACCGATGCCGTGTACTCCTCCTCAGAGTTGTTGGTCTCTGTACAATATGTCACATTAAGAGTTACAAGAAAAAGGTGACAATACCCATGACATAATCACATGATTAACAAGGAATAATAATCCACCCACCAGCACCCCCACTGGTGGTCTGCTGCTTTGTTTCTGTGTCCCAGTTTCGTGCCTAGGCTGAGTGCTCCAAAGGGGAAGGCTAATCACTTGGGGAAGCACATGCTTGTGAGTTTGGGGCACCATGGTTTGAGTCCCTCTTCCTATTGTTTGCTGTTCACACAGGTATGGTTGAGAGCACAATTCCTTTAAGGTAGTTTTCCACCAACAACTTAAACCTTGGCCTTTTTCTTTAATGTCCTTTCTCTTCATGTTTTTTTTTTTTACTGGCTAATGTGCATAATTACATAAAGTGTTAAGACCTGTGAGACTCAGCTGTTCCTACCTTACTGTTGTCAAATTACTGTTTAATGTTTACATATGTTGTGACAATTGTAACTTGTCTCTTGCAGAATACCCTTTTAATTTTTAAGCATAATCTAATTAATTAATTAATTAGAGAGAGAGAGAGAGAGAGAGAGAGAGATACTTTGAGTGTATGAAAGTGTGAATAATACATTTTCGAGACTGATCAGTTCTGTGATATTGCAGCAGAAGTTTTTCCTTTATTTATAAAAACTGTCATTGTTACAGAACTCACACACACACAGCAAAAATATTTCAATGTTGACACAATTTCTTCACATACAAAGCAAAATAATACGTATTATTTTATCTTCATTTAGAGTGAGCTAAAATGAAACAATGTATATGAGGAGCTTTTGGCTAATTAACATAGCTGTACTGTGATATATACATGCACTTTATCCTGCTCAGAGTCACAGTGAGTCAGGAGTCAGGAACACTGTGTGCCAGTCAGGACATCATGCTTTGTTTGTCTAAAGCTTAGACCTTTGAAAAAAGGCAAAAGAACCTCAACTCAGAATTCCTACTCAGAAAGTCAGGAGGGTCTCATCATCCCCAAGTTTATCATCTGACTAGCACACAAGTACACACACACACACACACACACACAGTTTTATTTCTTCTAAATACACACACTCTGCTGAAAATGGACTTCAGGTAATCTTCAAGCATTCACAATAAAGAAACAATCACTAATAAATGAAAACTAAGCTGCTGGCAGAATAAAACACTTCACACATTTCTAGAAACTGACTGAAGCTGCTTTAAATGGCTGTAACTTGCTGATGTTGCTGGTTAAAAGGAGTTTCTCCACTTCAGTGAGGATCTCTCTATTCATCCTCTGTGTCAGGATTTATTTATTCATCATGTTCCTCAAGGTCTGAAAAACACAGAGAAACATCAGAAATGTGTGTTAAAGCACAACACTTTAATAACTTTTATTTACATCAGTCATCATCACACACACTCTGATTTATGTTCATTAATATTATTAATTAGAAAATGAATATAAAAGTAGTGTTGGAGTTAAAGATGTGTATCGTAGCACATATAAAAATATTTATTATGAAATGACACTTTAATCTAGTGGTGATTCAGAGATCAAAATCTCAAACTCACTGCAATATTCTCATAGTCAGGGGATGTGGGCGTGTCAGCAGGAGCAGTGGGAAGAGAAATCTGAAATAAGGATGTTGAATTTAAAGAATCAAGTATGTAACTAAAAGTAAATATAAAACATAAACCTCATTGCAAAAAGCTGAATTTAATATTAATTAGATTTACAACAATAAAATATTCATCATTTAATGTAACAGTTATTTTTCAGTAAACACTTACAGCATGTGTTCGTAGTAACTCGACGTTTGCATACGTGTCGTCTTGAGCGCTCGGCTCAGGTTTCTGCAGAGAGGAGGGCTGGAGAACATGAGCAGGTTCTGCTCATCATAATGTTCATAATTATTAATATGAACAAAGCACCCATCTGGTGGACTTTTCTGTAATAACTCACCTGATTGTCACCTTCATCTTCATCTGCCTTCTTCTTCTGTCTCCTGCTTCTGCTCACACAAAGTCAAATATTTACCCACTGTAATCATCTTCAGAGTCATTAGTGATGAATTCATCAACACAAATATTCTCACCTCAGCCAGAAGAGTGCAGAGAGAAGAGCTGCAAGCCCAAAAAGTCCGAGTCCAACAGCAACATACACCATCACAGAAACATCTAATAGTGTATACACACACACACACACACACACACACATTTTCTTCAAAACGTCACCCACAGTGCATGATGTAGAACAGATCAGTGATCACACAGGAATAAAAAATCATCACCCTCACCATTAAAAGTGATGGACACTGCAGCTGATCTGTCAGAGCCGTGTTCATTCTGAGCCTCGCAGTAGTACTGTCCACTCTGTCCAGCTCTGTAACTCTGTCCAGATCCTACAGGTGATGATTCTTTCTCCATATACCAGGTGTAGTTCTGTGCAGGTGGGTTAGCATCACTGCTGCAGGTCAGAGTCACTGAACTGCCCTCCACTATCTCACCAGAGGGACTGATGGACACTGAGACACTCTTTGGAGGATCTAAAATGGACAGAAAGATAACACTTTAAAGTAAATCAATGACAGTTTTAGCTCTTATTGGCTGTGAGGAGATCTTCAGCTTTAACTTACACAGAACATTCAGAGTCACACTGCTGGACTCCTGATGTCCGACTTCATTACTGCACTTGCACTTATACTCTCCAGTGTCCTCAGAGCTGATCTTGGAGATGGTGCAGGTCTTTTCTGTTCCTACTGATGTCGCCTGCTTATACCAGGTGTAGCTCTGTACAGGTGGGTTAGCATCACTGCTGCAGGTCAGAGTCACTGAACTGCCCTCCACTATCTCACCAGAGGGACTGATGGACACTGAGACATTCTTTGGAGGATCTAAAATGGACAGAAAGATAACACTTTAAGTAAATCAATGACAGTTTTAGCTCTTATTGGCTGTGAGGAGATCTTCAGCTTTAACTTACACAGAACATTTAGAGACACACTGCTGGACTCCTGATGTCCGACTTCATTACTGCACTTGCACTTATACTCTCCAGTGTCCATGGAGCTGATCTTGGAGATGGTGTAGGTCTTTTCTGTTCCTACTGATGTCGCCTGCTTATACCAGGTGTAGGTCTTCACAGGTGGGTTAGCATCACTGCTGCAGGTCAGAGTCACTAAACTGCCCTCCACAATCTCACCAGAGGGACTGATGGACACTGAGACTCTCTTTGGACGATCTAGAGAGTTCCATGATAAGAGTGAAAAAAGCAGTTCATGGCCAATTAGTGTTTTTTTTTGTTGTTGTTTGTTTTATCAGTTCTTAGATACAGTGTTTAGTTTATCTCACTGCTTTTATCCATGTGACTTGGCTATATATTGTAATAAATTATATGTATTTATTTAATATATTTTATTAAACTTTGTAAAACCAACTTTAGTACAATTATATAGTCATAATTCTGAGGATATTTTATACTGTGATTGTTCTCAGTCACCATTGTATCATGTCTTTATTTGCATTTTTCCCTTTGCTTGGATTAGATGGGATTCTGTATAGATTTGTTGTGCTGAAATGCCTAAAGTAATTAGTCACCTGATTGTTTACATTACATGCTAATATAATAAATATTTATACATTCTACCAGGACAAGGACAATGAAGACAGTTCAAGGTCTTAGACAATGTCATTTTTCTTTTCTTTACTTACTTACATCAGTACTTGTCTTTTACTCCTGTAAATATGAAGTGATTTATGATCTATCAGGATCTAATGCATATAAGAAAAATGTAAATAAAGCTCACATCTGACTCTGAGGGTTTGAGCAGGAGAGTGATGTTCATATCCTCTTACAGCACAGCTATAACTGCCTGCATCCTCACTGCTGACTGACTGCAGACGGACTTCATTTCTCTTGCTGGTCTTTGTGGTTAAATGATGGCTGTTTTTGTACCAGATGAATGTTGGATCAGTCAGACTGCAGGTGGTTTTACAGGTCAGAACGGCTGATTGTCCCTCTGTCACTTCTGCAGGAGCGATCTGAACATCAAGATCTTAAACAACAAGAGAAACATGAATTCCTCAAAAGCTGTCATAAACCATTAATGCATCTACTTTTAAATCTCTGCTCTGTCGATGTGTAGTAAAAACATTAAAGAAAACCACTTCAGTAATCTGATAAGAAACTTAAGAAATGATGTATGTAGAAAATAAGATGATTTTATTTACCTGTAACAGTGAGTGTAACTCCAGGATCACCAGTGTATTTGGCTGTGTTTGTTGTGATTCTGAAGTAGTACATCTGTTCATCTGTTTTCTTCACATCACTCAGTCTGAGGGAGAAGTGATTCTGTCCATCTGTTAAATACTGCACTCTACCTGAGTAACCTGGTTCATTACACAGATCAGTCGGCTCTTTACCCTTAACTGTGTTTATGAACCAAAACCTGTCTTTCACTGTAAGACCTGTTGGGTGTGTGTAAGTGCCGTTCATAAACACTGTAGATCCTTTTAAAGCACAGAGATTTCTTTGGCTGTATTTCACACTC
Organism: Hemibagrus wyckioides; assembly: GCF_019097595.1. Classification (NCBI taxonomy): domain Eukaryota; kingdom Metazoa; phylum Chordata; class Actinopteri; order Siluriformes; family Bagridae; genus Hemibagrus; species Hemibagrus wyckioides. Next base: position 20,065,053 of record NC_080735.1, on the reverse strand, counting down.
CATTCAGTCCCCAGAGCTGCTGAAACATGATAGATGAAAGAGGTGATTAGAGGTCATTATCCTGAACCCCATCAAACACTCAGTTAGCTCACAGCTTCACTTTTCTCCTCTGGAACTCCAGGTTGAAGAAATAAAAACTATTCTTCACCACTGGAAGAAAACTGTGTGCAGGAATTTAGGACAAGTTCACTATTATTTAAGATTAGTTTTTGTCAATTCAGATTTACAACTATGATTGTGGTAGCTTGCATTAATGGGCTAGCAGGGATAATAAATTTTGTCAGATTTTGTTCAGAGAGCATATCATCTAATTTCCAGATGATAAATTGTATGTAGATATTTATTTATTTATATATTTATAAACCAAATGCAACCACCCAAACCAGTGGCTGTGCAAGATAATAATAATAATAATAATAATAATAATAATAATAATAATAATAATAATAATAATAATAATAATGATGATGATGATGATGATGATTTTTATTATTATTATTATTTTTATTATTATTATTATTATTATTATTAACACAATGGAATATATGGTAAACCTCAGAAAAATCCCAATAGTTTAACTGTCAAGCTATTTGATACATTTTTAATCAATACTGTATATAATATATAATTTCTTTCCTCTTGGCTACACAGCTGGAACTGACTGTACGATTTTAATAATAATATTTTCTAACCTTTATGACATTTTACACATTTTCTGACATGTCTTCTGACTGAAGGATATAATACATCTGCAAGGTAAAACGCACCCAGCCCTGTGTTAATAATTAAAAATATCTTTTTTGTTTGTTTGTGTATTTTTTAATAAATAAAATCAAGCTGTAATTTCAAGATATAAAAATTTCAAGTGTGAATGTTGATGCAATGGGTGACTCACCTGAGCTCACCAGTAGAAAGATCAGGTCAAGTGGCAACACGATTTTGAGGGACATCATTGTTGAAGGTTCTATATACAGTTAAATAAAAAGAAAAACATACTTACAGTAAGTAAAAAAACAAACAAAAAAACACCTACACTAGGTTACATATGTAACCGAGTTCCCTGAGAAGGGAACAAGATGCTGCATCAAAATGGGAATGCTTCATTGAGGAAGTTGTGTCTGAAGCTCTATGTGCACACACTCCAAATTATTGGCTTTGATAGGACACATGACAAAGGTAAGACACAAGGGTGTAACTTTGGTTTGAGAAGTGGAGGGGACACAAAATGGGGGAAAATGTTTTTGATTTGAATCCCATTTCCTGCATTTATATACATTTAGAGACTATGGTGATACAAAATCCAGGAAATAATTAGGTTGATTATAATGATTAATTCTGCCAAAAGAATAGTAGGCTACTAAACTATGTATATAAAATGATGTCTTAATTTCTTTATTGTTTAATAGGGGCCGATTACTAAGACTTGAGAGAATCATTTTATAAAGTCAGAAATGTTCACCATTAATGTTTTGTGTGTGAATAAAATTTAAATAATGTGAGACTTAATTTCCACTGTTAAACAAACTTTTTAATCTAACCACTGTACCTGAAAATGTAAAATAAATCACTTGAACAGGACGTTAATGAACTGTGTGTTGAAGCCTCTTCACCTCATCCGTCCTCTGATATGAAAGCATGACACAAATAAAAATAAACAAAAGTTCATGACAACTGAAACTTTATGGAAATGGTCAACAAAGGATTATCAGGGCCTGACTCTTTGTTTCTCTCCCACCCAACAAGTGAGCAGGTAAATAATATGAAACCACACCCATGTGATGCTGTGACAAATGTTCTAAACATCTAAACATACAAGAAAAGCATTTAATTTGCTAAGATTCAAACTGTATTCAATATTTATCATGTACACTTCTTCCCTTTTATCACCAACAAATCAAAATCACCTGGCCCTTCATACAGCACATAACCATCCTGTTATGTTGTGCTGCTGCTGTTTCTCCCTGTCTCACCCTCTCTGTTCTGAAGCAGCTCCACCTCATCTGTCCTCTGACATGAAAACGAGTTATGATCATATTGAGTTTAACACTAAACTAGCATCCAGAGTCTGCTTGTCATACATTGCTGAGAGAAAATGCGTGGTTTAAAGTGAACTCGTTTTCATGGTACACAGAATCTTCTAATTTACATTAAATATTTTAGCTAACAGTCTGAAGTTACCAAGTGAAGCAGGAGTATGTTGTTACACCAGATTATAGATTTTAATTATTTACTCTATTTTATTTTTAATTATTATTTGTAAGGAGGTATTTTATTTTGAAAGAAGGTTCTGCGCTCTTATTAAAGGAAACAGTCACAGTATGCACATCGGCTGACATCATACACAGGTGAGAGTTTCAAATCACAGAGCAATTGGAGTTCGTCCTCTTTCCTGCAATGTTACTAGAGAGGAGAGGTACGATTTCATGAGCTCCGTTCATCTGATGTTAAATTGTTTTATAGGCATCTATTTAATGTTTAAAATATCAACTTTGAAAAAGTATTCCATGTGATGTTACATTTGACCATTAGTTCAAGTTATCAATCAATTAAATGAAGTTTAATTGAGTGCTGTTAATGGGTGAATAGTATATTGCGTGAAATGGTGGCCTGGTGTGTGCGTTACAATTGAGAGATGTGTTAGCAGCTAAGATTTTGAGTAATATGTGTATAGATAGATATGTGTATATGTTTGTACGTATACATATATATATATATATATATATATATATTATATACATATTATATGGGTATGGCTGACCCCTGAAGCACCAGAGCTGGCAGGGTATGGAGTTGGGCATAAAGGGACATCCCTGGAAACCCAAGCCCCCTGGGCATTAGCATTTAATTCTGGCCTGCCTGAGGGAGATGACCGCTTGGTGGGCTTGTCCCTATTCCCGGGCTCAGGCTGCAACACTAGAATCTTCTTTTCCTGCCTCAGCAAGCTAGGCTGGGGCCGCTGGCCACTGGTTGATAGCCCTAGCTATCAATCCTCAATCCTCCTTGCTCCTCAATCGGGGCATCTAAAAAAAGGTTTTGTCCTTTTGATGGCTAAATCTTTGGCTTGTTGGAGTAGAGAACTCATTGGTGAGGTACTCACCGCAGACCCGGAGACTAAGCAGGATATCCGAGTAGGAGAGAGAAAGGGGATCACATGTTTCTTGCTCCGCCTCTGCTAACTCGACCTGTGAGACCCATGATCTAAGTCGGCACGCTGCCTCAGCAGACACAAGACCCGAGCAATGAGACGCAGTCCCTTGGCTGGAGAAAACAGCCAAGCAGGATCAGATCTTACGGAAAGGAAATGTTTTGCAGTGCATGCAGCCACCTCCCTTGAGAGCCGCACGTACACACTCCTCTACAAAACAAACAATGCAGAGAGAGTGCGAGTGTCTCCCACCATGTAGCGGGACACAGATGAAGGCACTTTCTGAACTGTTTGCTCGCTATCTTTCCCAATATTTTGCATATATATATATATATATATATATATATATATATATATATATATATATATATATATATATATATATGTACACTACCAGTCAAAAGTTTGGACACACCTTATAATCCATGGTCTTGCTTCATCGTCAATGCTGAAGGCGGCCGAAATCCACAATAATGTCCTTTGAACAGTTGATATTGAGATATGTCTGCTACTGATGCTCTGTAAAGCCTTCATAACGGCTCTAATCTGAGGTGCTGTTAATTGGTGATTTCTGAGGCCAGTAACTCTAAATGAACTTCTCCTCTGCAGCAGAGGTCAGTTTTGGTCTTGCTTTACTGGGATGGTCTTCATGTGAGCCAGTTTCATCATGGTGCTTGATGGGTTTTGCAAATGCACTTGACAATACTGTTCTTGCAAGAACTATTCCAGAACACCTGACCTTCGTGTCTTAAAATAACAACTGACTGTTGTTTGTTGTCGTTACATATGGATTACTGAAGTCCATGTGTGTTATTTCATAGTTTTGAAATCATCTCCAGTATTGTTCTAGAATGTAGAAAATAGGTCACTAAACAAAAAACATTGAATTAGAAGATGTGTCCAAACTTTTGACTGGTAGTGTGTATATATATATATATATATATATATATATATATATATATATATATATATATAATAAAAAAAATCTTCTTTTTCCCTAGTCTAGACAGATGGGACAAACAATCAACACAAACATACCCAGAGAGCTTTCTGAAGAAAAAGAGGCTGGGATAATGATGCCCTTATATGGACTTGCTGACACATATTCCCTTCTTCATTTGTCATATATGTAGGAAAACATATTTTAAGGTCACACTAGAATCTACTGTAACATACATTGCTCTTTGAATAAGCTCTCCCAGCTCTCACCACCAAATGGTAATCAAATTAGATGGTCATCAGGAACTGTGAACTAGCTGACAGTTGGGGGGCCAACTCTGGGGATCTTTCTCCCATTAAATGCTTTGTCTAAGAGTATCACCTCTAAGCTTTTGCATTATCATACCAGGAAGTCAACACCTGTGAGGTCTACCTCCCCTTGGGGGTTTAGTTTAAGAGTATCACCTCTAGGCTTTTGTATTGTCACACCTTCAAGGCCTGCCCACTCAAGACCTTTAAAACTTTTCCTTTTCACTAGACTCGATGACTACAGTACCACACAGTGTGTTCTGAGTCCCCTGATATGTTTCAGTGAATTCACAACATATCTGAGCCAATAAATTTGCATGTGGGCACACAGGTTCAGACACAACTTCTTCAATGAAGCATTCCCATAGCATCAGGCATCAGCCATGATGCAGCATAGACTTCCATCAAAGCCATGCTTCTTTAGAGAAAATTACATGTTGAATATTGTGTGTGTGTCTGTGTTTGTGATAATTGCTATTAAGGTAGTTATTGTTAACATGTAAGTAGTAATTGTTGTTTATTTTATCAAGAACCAATGATGTCACCATATCATGCTACATCACTACTTGCTGCTGTATTCTTTTTGTTTGTTAAGCTTCTTTGAAACTGGTGAGAAGCAATGAGGTGGATCTGTTTGGATTATGGTCATTCATACCTGTTTAGATTACACACTGAAGTAAATTTGTTGCTTGTGGGTTTTTTCTATATCTACTGTTTGCTCAAGGATGTGTTTTCCAGCTGGAAACAGAAATACCTGTAAAAACTCTCCTTAAAGACAGTCATCAATGGTATTTATTAAAATATTAAAATAAAATCTAAAATATGATATTATATTGATATTGTTCTGTCTAAAAGTGAGAGAGAATAACAAAGGCTGCTGAGGAATCACTGTTTATAGCTAAAGTCAACTGAAAGTTTCATCCCTGCTGGGAGCCTGGAGCCTGTCTCAGTGGTCTCAGGGCACAATGTTGGTGACACCTTGGACAGGGTGTCAAACCATAACAATCCATGACAGAGGCATGCTAAAAACATGCAAGCTCCATGCACACACAGCAGAGGCAGAATTCAAACTCCAAACCCAGAGGTACAAGGTATACATGCTAATCATAAATCTACCTTGCCCCTGTGTGTGTATGTATGCAACTAAGTGATCTTCCTAGCATCATTTCTGCAGAGGTGTCCAGGAATGAATCTTTTTCACCAGGTCTCCAACAGATCATCCAACCCACATATTTAATTTGATTAGGTTTTGATAGGTTTTACTCCCTTCCTGATGCAACTTTTATCCAGGGATGGGACCAGCACTCAGAGCTAACCTCAGTAGCTGGGTTGGTTCCCTACCCTGCAAATAAACCCTGTCCATGATGGTGATGAGCATGTAGGATCCTGCTGCTGGACCATCAGGGCCTAAGTAAGTAATTAAATGTATTTGAGTTTTGAGGTGTGCTTATGGATGAACCTTTGATAATAACCCGCCAAACCCAGAAAGGCACGCACCTGATAGGTAGTGAAGGCTGTTTTGGGTTTGGCTTTTGGGTATAGGGCTACCTGCCCATAGCCTTTGGTGAGGTCGAGGGTGGAAACAAACTGTGCCTTCCCCAGCTGCTCCACAAGGTCGTCCACAAAAGAGATAGGGTAGGAATCGAACTCTGAGATTTGGTTCAGCCTCCGGAAATCATTACAGAGGCAGAGAAATCCGTCTGGCTTGGGCACCACCACAATAGGGCTAGACCATGGGCTGGATGATTTCTCTATGATTCCCTCTTTAAGAATTTGTTCTACTTTCTCCTCTATAGTGTGACAATAGGCCTCCGGGACTCTGCATGGCCGCTGATGAACCACCATCCCGCCACCAACCACAATCTCATGTTGTACCAGCTGTGTGATCCCAGGGGTGGACAAGGAAATGTTGGCAAACTGGTCAATGAGATCTTGCTGCTGGTCTGGTGAGAGATCTTCTCCCCTCCTAACAAGGGTGCACTCTTGGGGATCTGTGATGGGACAAGCAAATGCAGATACAGCCAGCCTGGCCGGTAACCATTTCTTCAAGATGTTGATATGATATTATTGGTTATCTACACACTTACCTGGCTGTTGAAGATGATAATTCACAGATCCCATCCGCTGAAGGACTGTATACGGGCCCTGCCATTTGGCTACGAACTTACAAGAGGTGTTGGGGACTAGGAGCATTACTTGGTCCCCAGGTTGGAACTCCCGGGGCTGACCAGTTGTAGACTCGTTGTTAGTCTTGCTGGGCTGCCTCCATGTGCTCCCTTACGATGGGCCCCACTATGTCAATCCTCACCTACATGTCCTGGACATAGTCAATCATGGATCTAAACAGTGAATGCTGTTCTTCCCAGGCTTCACGGGCCATGTCTAACAGTCCCCAAGGTCGCCATCCAAACAGGAGCTCAATGGGGTGAACCCTGTCGGCGCTTGAGGCATTTCCTGGATTGCCAATAGTACGCAGAGAAGGAGGAGGTCTCAGTTCCTCTACCACCCAGCATAGCATCCTCTTGAGGGTCTGATTGAACCTCTCCATCAGTCTGCGGGTGATAAACGGACATCCTCATGTGTTTGACCTGTAAAAGCCGACACAGATCAGCCATTAGTCATGAGGTGAAGGACATACCTGAAGAACGTCAGGAGCTCCATGTCTACGTTGCAGGAAGTGGGACCGCCTCATGGTACTTGGTCATGTAATCCATCATTAACAGGATGTATTTGTGAACCCAGGCTGACTTCGGCAGTGGTCTGATGAGATCCATGCCAACCCACTCGAAAGGCATGCCCATGATGGGAAGGGGAATGAGAGGCACTGGCACTGGCTTCTGGAGGGCTGTCTTTTGACACCTGGGGCATGTGTGGCACAAGGTTTGGACCTCCGCTTGCATTTCTGGCCAGTTGATGCCCTTTAGTTTCTCCAGTGTGTAACATAGACCCAGGTGGCCTGCCAGAGGGTGTGTGTGGGCCAGGTGCAGGAGGAGGGCAGTTCTGGTGTGAGGGACAACTAGCAAGTCACAGGGCTATCCACGACTTTCTGTGTGGTAAAACAGCCGCCCCCCCTTGACAAGGAAGTCTGATGAGAGGAGCTGGTTTTCTGGGCTGGTACTCACCCCCACTACCAGCAGTACCTGGCCCTAGCAGTGCTTCAGCCAGTCATCCTATTCCTGCTCTCATCCGATGCTCCCCGGCCAGTCACATCCAAGTAGCAGGGGGACAGGGAGGTCCTGAACTATCCCTGCAATAATGGGCCACTCTCCAGACAGCCCATGAATGTAGACTTGTGTGGAAGGGACTGGACAGACCTCGACATGAATACACCAGATTGGTATTGTCCCTGCTGGTTTTACTCTCTTGGGAGGAACAGATCGGACCAGGTTAATGGGGCTCCAGCAGGGACAGCACGGAGTGGCTATTGAGCTCCACTGTGACCTGAGGCAATTTTGGGGTAGCGGCATCATTGAGGGAACATCCAGCAAGCCAGGGTTTAGGAGCATGAGCCAGCAGCGTGAGTTCAGGTTTGGTTGGCATGGGCTCATCAGCAGGGCCGTTTTCAGGGCAGCTCACCAACTTCCTCCTCTACCCGTGGGGTTCTGGCTCCGGTGGTCATGGAGGCTGGGGTTGGTGTGGAGGAGGTCGAAAGTCTCTCCAGGCACCACAGCTGATCTCCAGGAACACTCTAGCCTCACCAGGAACCCTTTGGAGTGGTGGGGCTGTGGAGTACCACGGTCTTGCATTGCTCAGGGGGAAGGGTAAGGCCAGAGCATCAGCTGAGTCCTGCTGTGGTCAGCCCTCATGCTCCGCAGTCCTCTCAAACATTTCAATGAAGGTCTTCACGTCGTCCTATGCTGTCAATGTAGTAAGGAGGCGCTGGACAGGATGGCCAGAATCAGGGAGATGAATTGCAGTGGCCTGGGGGCCCTTACGCAGCTCCTGCAGCTCCTTGGTGGGCATACTCATGCTCTGGGCCAGCTCCTGGGTGACCATGTGCTGGTGGCTACTCATCTCTAGCAAATGTTGCAGTATTTGCTCCATATTGACCCCAGGGGTCTGTTCTGCATCCGCTGCCTGCATCCTCAGTGTGTCAGTGTAGCGCACTGAGCGAGGAACACAGAACAGCACAAAGAGCCAGGGAGAAGGTTAATCACATGCCTTTACTGAACCCAAAGGGGCAAAGAAAGGAAAATTAGGCAGTCTCAAAAAACAAACTAAGAAGTGGCTGGCCAGGGTTGGAACTGAAGCCAGAGGGGGCTGGAGTCATTAGCAGTCTGGCAGGGTTGGCCCAGGAGCATGGCAGAGCTTCAGTGGTCCCAATGTGAGCAGGTTCTATCCGGAGGAATCTGTGAACAAAACAGACAACCCACATAAGTCCTGCAGGGGGCAGACATTACCCTGTGTGTCCAGCGGAGCCTGGCTCTCCACTGTGTTCTGCTGCCGGAGGGCTCCTGGTTGGTCCGCTTTGTTTTGACACACTTTTTCCTGCTCCAACTTGCACTCTAATTTATCCCAGGGTCTTGAACTACCGCTGCTTCTGTATTGAAGGGAGAGAGAGGGGCGAAGAGCAGTTTTCTTTTGCATGCGTGTGGCGCTGCCTGCGCTGTCATCACAATTTATATATATATCATAGTGTCAGAGCTCACTCCAGTAGGGGTATTGCCTCATCCAGTGCCCTAGCCAGGGGTGTTCCCCACCAAGAAATTTGTGCTGCAGCATGCTGGTCATCTCTGCATACCTTTTTCAGGTTCTCTAAGGGCTAATTGAAGTTCTGTTCTCAGTTCACTCATAGTCAGACAGTATGTGGCGGCATGACATTCCCATGACACAGCATTGAGTTCCCTCGAAAGGGAACTTCTCAACTTTATAACATAGATGTCCTTATATGGCGTATTCCTTCGTCACTTGTCCATTCTGAGCCAACAAATTGGCGTGTGTGCACACAGAGCTTCAGACACAACTTCCTCAATAAATTGTTCCCATATCATCAGCCATGAAACATCATAGAGTTTCCTTCTCACGGAACCGGTTTATTTAAGTAACCTTGTGTAGATCCATACATTTGTAGATAACAAGTCTCAACAAATATTGGTGATTAAATGTGTTTTTACTGTCTCCAGTGTGTGTGACTGTGACAGTGACCATGAGTAGAAAGATCAGACAAAGCGGAGATGTTTTAGATTCTATATGCAACTCAAAACATAAAATAGAATTATACCAAATAACAAAACCAGCATGCAAAATACTAAGCAGTTAAATTAATTAAATAAAGACCCTTCTTTAGACAAAATGTTTGTAACCTTTGCAGCACTGATACTCAGACCAAGATGGTGGCGCGTGCACAACACGAGGCTCAGCCTCTCCCCAGATTCTGTGATTTAGTAGTTATTTCTCTACTAGTTGCAAGTTTATTTATTCAGAATAGCCTTGCATATATCTCGTACAGCGGACAAGCATTGTTGGACATCGGTCATAACTGGATTAATGATAATTCACCGACCTTTCAACTCCCTCTGGAAATCGTTAAAACACCGCTGATCTCCGCTCCAGCTCACCCGGCAGAGAGAGCACAGTGCCGGCGCCACAAGTGTAAACAAAGACATGGGAAGCGTGGTGGCATTAGAGTGAGGCTAAAGCTAAACCCTAATCGAATATCGCTCCCAAGCATCTTTCTTGCTAATGTATGATCTCTGGTGAATAAAATGGACGAACTGTGACGAACTGTAACAATGAAAAATGGATCAAGGAATGTAATGTCATGATTTTCACGGAAACATAGCTTAACAACAACATTCCCAGCAGCGCCATTGAGCTAGAGGGACACAGTGTTTTCATGGCAGACAGGTCAGCAGTGGACTCTGGTAAGCACAAGGGTGGAGGTCTGTGTATTTATATTAATAAATCATGGTGCACAGACTCGACTGGAATTGAAAGTCATTGCTCTGCTCATCTGGAGTATTTGATGAATAAATGCAGAGCCTTTTATCTACCAAGAGAATTCTCAGCCATTGTTGTGACTGCAGTATACATCCCTCCTGATGCTAATGCTAAGGCTGCTATGGAGGAACTGCATGCAGGTATCAGCAAGCGACAGGCCACACACCCTGGTGGAGCTATTATTGTTGATGGGAACTTCAAGCACACCAACCTGAAATCTGTACTTCCCAAATTTCATCAGCATGTTTCCTGCACTACTAGAGGGGACAACACACTGGACCATGTCTACACCAACATTGTTGAGGCATACAGGGCCATTTCCCTCCCCCACTTGCGTCAGTCTGATCAGCTCTCTTTGTTCATGCTACCCAAATACACACCACTCATCAAACATGTGAAACCATCAGTGAAGACGGTGAAGGTATGGCCGGAGAGGAGCATTTCCTCACTACAGCAACAACTACAAGACACTGACTGGAGCATGTTCACCTCACAGGCCACCTCAGACACACAGACAGACATTAACAAATATGCGTCGTCTGAACTGGACCATATCAGTATGTGTATTGACACAGTCACCACTGTCAAACATGTGAAACACTTTCTTAACCAGAAGCCATGGATGAACTCTGAGGTCCACCTCTTGCTGAAAGCAAGAGATGCTGCTTTTAAATCCAGCAATGCAGAGGACTACAGCAGAGCCAGGGCCAACCTGAAAAGGGGCATTAGGAAAGCCAGGCATGCACATAAACTGCGTATGTCTCCAACCCCAGATGCATGTGAATGGGATATGCGAAGAAAGAATTTCACTGTGCTGTAATGTATATGTGACAAATATAGGCTGTTTCTGTTTCTGTTTCTGAAAGGCATCCAGACCATCACTGACCACAAACCAACAATACAGTCTCTACCTTCCAGCAATGCCTTCCCGCCAGACAAGCTCAGCCACTTCTTTACTCGCTTTGACCAGGACATCACACACACCAGGAATGAGGATTCCTCTATGGCTGATCCTCCAATATCACTCTCCACAACAGAGGTACACTCAGCTCTGAGCAGAGTAAATCCACGTAAGTCAGCTGGCCCTGATGGCATACCTGGACTTGTGCTCAGGAATTGTGCTGACCAACTGTGTCTGAATGATTTCCGCCCTGTTGCACTCACTCCCATTGTTATGAAGTGCTTTGAGAAGCTGGTTCTAAGTTACCTCATAGCATGTCTCCCACCTACACTGGACCCACACCAGTTTGCCTATCGCCCAAATACGTCAACAGAGGATGCTATTTACACTGCTCTTCATCTTGCTCTCTCCCACTTGGCTCTCTCCCACAATAACAATACATACATTTGGATGTTGTTTATTGACTTCAGCTCTGATTTTAATACAGTTGTCCCTAGTAAACTGATCACTAAGCTCAGTGACCTGGATTTCTGCACATCCATATGCAGCTGGATTATGGACTTTTTAACAAATCGACCTCAGTCTGTAAGGTTGGGTAATCACTTATCCTCAACCCTCATCCTGAACACCAGTGTCCCACAAGGCTGAGTGCTGAGCCCACTGCTCTACTCCCTGTTCACCTGTGACTGTGTTCCACAACAAAACTCCAACGTCTTCATCAAGTATGCAGATGATACCACAGTTGTTGGCCGAATCAGCAACAACGATGAATCGGCCTACAGGGAGGAGATCCATAGACTGTCAGCATGGTGTTCCATGAACAACCTCACCCTCAATGCCACAAAGACCAAAGAGCTCATTGTGGACTTCCGGAAATCTAACAGCAGCAGACACTCCCCTATTTACATCAACGGGTCTGAAGTAAAGCATGTCTCCAGCTTTAAGTTCCTGGGTGTCCACATCTCTGAGGATCTGTCCTGGCATTTGAACACCTCAACTCTGGTTCGGAAGACGCAACAGCATCTTTACTTCCTAAGGAGACTGAAGAAAGTTCACCTATCCCCCAAGATCCTGACCAACTTTTACCACTGCATCATTGAGAGCATCTTGATGAGCTCCATCACAGTGTGGCATGGCAGCTCCACGGTGTGTGAAAAGAAATCAATGCAAAGGGTTGTGAAAACCACCCAACACATCATTGGCACCCAACTACCTCACCACAGTAGATGTCTGCGCAGAGCACACAAAATCATCAAGGACTCCTCCCACCCGAGTCATAAACTGTTCAACCTCCTTCCATCCAGGAGGAGATACAGGTCCATCCTCACCAGAACCAGCAGGTTTAGGGCCAGTTTTTTTCCTTCAACCACAAATCTACTGAACTCTACACTACACCATTAGGACACTCGTGTCTTACTACACTTACCACTTTACAGTTCTGCTCCACCCTGTACATTCCGTTAATATAATATTTTTCACTGTTATACATTCTGTTGTACATTCTGGTATAATATAATATTTTCTCTGTGTAATATAATTAACGTACATATTGTCCATTTTATAGATTACACCTAGTTTTTTTTATCTATCTGTCTATCTATTTATATACATTTATATATACTATATTTATACATACTATATACTATCTGTATATTCACTGTATATTATCTGTTACTGTTGTACATACATTGTACATAATGCACACTTTTGTAGCACAATTATAATTACACCTGTCACTTTATCTGCTGTAAATACTACCTGCACATACTTTTCTATGCACACTCTGACATAGTCTTATTTATCAATGTACATATTTACATATTTATCTGCACTTGTTCATTTGCACAATTTCTACTATTTGCACTTCTGGTAGATGCTAAACAGCATTTCGTTGCTATGTACCTGTATTTTGCAATGATAATAAAGTTGTCTATCTATATATCTATCTACCTTTGTCAGAGGTGAAGCTGTAACTCATCTAAGCTGCATTTCAATTGTCTTTTGACTTCATGAGAGAAAATAAAAAGAGGCTTGTGAGGAGTTTGCTTCATTACACCACTCAGGAGTTTACACCACACATCTTGCATTTCATTTCTTACATAATAATCACACTATATTCCTCTAATAATAGGCACACTTTTTAATAATTTACAGAAATTTCATTAATAATTTCATTTCATAAATCACAATAATGGAACAATTGCATGCTACACATGAAGATCTGAGCATAAATTCAGTGATACAAGCTCTGTTCAAAACAGTTAATGCATAATTAAAATGAACTTAATTGTCATGCATGTTTTACAAGTCAGGGCTCTTTAAATGTGCATTTCTATGCACAGAAAGTGATTTATTCCTGTGCACAACGATGTTTCAATATTTAGAAATACTTCTGGGCTGAAACCTCTACTGCTAGGAAAGTGTAATGACAGTAAATAGACTTAATCAAATCAGCATCATGGAGTAATTACTGACTTTGGTACTCACAGGATGCTGACAGGTGAAACTTAAAATCATATAAAAGGTGCATCTTAAAATAGATTTAGATGCAGAGCTGCACAGCTTGTAGGGGGCGTGTCACCTGCCAAGACTGTTGCTGATTGGCTGTGTGAATCTATAGCACTGGACTTGTTACAGTTAGCCCACAGTGTTACTTCATACTGTTCTGTGTGTTTATCTTATAATTGCTGGAGGAGCATTTTTGCTCAAGTAATCTGTTTTCACTGTAAATGAGACAACGTGGTAAACTGACAATCACATGAATATTTTTTTTAATTCTTTTGAAAGTCATGAGGGTTCAACACCCCTGATAAAAGCCACGCCAACATTGCACACATGTAGCTGTAAGCGTGGCCAGTTTTTAAAAATGCACATATATGAAGATAAAAGGCTTAGACTAAGTTAATGTTCAGGTTTGTGGTGACACACAGGTGAGTTTCTTGAATGTGCTCCAGGTGGAACTCAGTAGGTAAGTTCATGTTCTTAGATTTTTTTAAATGCTCAACAGTTAGCAGTACCTTCAGCATGCAAATGATCTTTTAAGTTGTTTACCATATATGGTGATGTGTAAATGATGTGGTTGTGGAGAAGCAGAGCAGCTTTGAATGTGTACGTGAGCATGTGCATGTGTGATATCACACGGTGGAGGCAGGAAACAAACCTCACAACCCCAGTAGTGTGAGGTGCTAATGGCTCAGGCAACACGCCTCTCAGAGCTGCAAATATTTTTATAGATGTAAATATTCTGTACAATTATTTATATACAGCTCTGGATAAAAAAATAAGAGACCACTGCCCAATCTCCAGATTTGAACCCTATTGAAAACCTCTGGAATGTCATCAAGAGGAAGATGGATGGTCATAAATCATCAAGCAAAGCTGAGCTGTTTGCTTTTTTGCAAAAAGAGTGGTATAAAGTTCCCCAACAGCAATGTGAGAAACTGGTGGAGATCATGGAGCCAAAACACATGCAGATCGGGGTTATTCCACCAAATACTGATCTCTTAATGTTATTTAGACAAAGCATTAACACAATCTGTTTACAAATGATTTACCTGGAAGAAAAAAACATAAGAAACTCATTATTTTGCAGCGGTCTCTTATTTTTTTCTAGAGCTATATTTAATCTTCTGCCCACACAGTGCCTTCACCACCATCGTGGCCAAATGGCAAAAAAAGAAGTGTAAGAAACAGAGTGTGCTCTTAAGGTGTCTTGCTGAGGATGTTTTGCATTTACTTTCAAAAAGTAAACATTTACTTTCCTTTAAAATCTGGACTACTCATTTAAAAAGCTGCAATCATACTACCAACACTACAATACCTCAGAAATAACTCATCACCATATTGATTTTATATATGTGATCAGTACAAGTTGCTGAATATAGCAAATTAGTTAAAGAAATGACATGCGAACTGAAAATATTATGAACACTGAACCTGTCAATGTTCAGGAAATGTAAATATTAGACGAATGAGTGAAATTAGTCATTAAAGACATAAACTTTTTTCTTACCGTTTTTCTTACAGCTGAGCAGAAAATAAAGTGTCAGGAGAAGTGTGTGTGGTTAAAAAGTGTTGCTGTTGTTTTGCTCCTCTTCCTGCCCAAGTAGTCACTTCTTCTGAAATAGCACAAATACTCAGACCAAGAAAGAGAGAAAACAACCTTTCTCTCTACACATATAAAATAAAATCTAAAAAAAAATGCTGAAAATACTATTGAATTTGATTTATTGATATAAATATTCAGCTGCATGAGTAAATCATGTCCTCTGCTCTAAAGTGCTCTTTCTAACAGAATTGTCAACATTTCCTTCTTCTGTATGCTACAACTGTGGGTTTACATTGTCATTTACATTCAGAACACACGTCTATTAAAGGAACTGGATTTATTTACTGTCTTACAGCCGAGAAAGTAGACAGATTAGCATGTGAGGCTAACGTGCCCAGAACATCCTGTGTGTAATCATGCTAGCTGAGACCAGTAATGCGTCTTTGCTGAAATTTGCTTCATTAACTGCAGATGTTTTTTGTATTGTGTACTTGTGTTTACTACCACTGCTGAAATGTGCAAAAGGTTTTATCACCTCAATCACCATGTTTGAAGAGATGAACTTATTGCTTCAGCAACACCCAGTATGTGTCAAACTGTCTGTCTAACTTTAAATCAAGAGCTAAAACACACTGCAGGGTGCAATTGCATGTTTTATTTATAATATGGATGATATAATTTGTTTTCCTGTCCTCCTTAACATTGTCTGGAACACTGTGAATTGTCCTGTAGATTGCCCTTTAGTACAGTACCACTGCTCTGCCACATGGGGCAGTCATAAGCAGCTACTTTTCTAAACACTAATCACATGTACAATATTTAATAAAATGAAATGTTAATCTTTTTACAGCACTTGAAATATTTTTAAAAATGTATAAACATTATTAATATTAATATAAATACCATAAATATTTAAGATATTCTATAACAGTAGCTCTGACTCGAGTAATATAGTGTATTACATTATTTTTTGTGAATGTATGTGTATGAGTGTGTGAATTTTCAAATTTCAAAACTGTGATGTTGCAGAAGAAGTTTTTATTTATTGTTTTTATTTTATTATTATTCATGTGTTTACAGAACTTACACACAAAGAGTAAACATATTTGACGAGTTCTCCACATACAAAGTGACATGATATGTTTAATATGCTTATTTGTAAGGTTAGTAAAATGAATGACTTTGAGTCTCTCTTTCTTTAGGGAATTTAGACATTGGATTAATGAGTGAATTTAGTAAAATAAAAAATTAAATAAACTTTTTCTCACAGTTTCTACTCAACCCTCTTGTCCAACAAGCAAACAGCCTGAGACTAAGATGTGTTAAGATGTGTTGCTGGTGTCATGTGGCACACCATTTTGTTTCATGTGTTAGCTGAAGAAATGGTCATAAAGCTCTCTAAATATATCTTTTAATAGCATGAGTTACATGCTGCTCAACTTTCCTCATATGTTTAATAGAAAAGCAGACAAATTACACCAAATTTATTCCTAAAAATGTAAGCCTAAATTTAAGGGTTAAAAATAATAATGCTGTTTACAGTCAGGTTAATAATCTAGAATTAAGAGTGTGTTTGTGTGTGTCTGTGCTCACCCCTGCAGCTGAATGCTCTACACATTTTGTTCCTAATTTAACACCACAAAGTACAACCACATTAAAAAACATGAGCCTCTCGATGTTCAGAAAATTTACATGTGGCAGGAGGGGCAATTGCCTCTATTGTTAATTGTTTGGCACTTTAGCCAATCAGTGGCGCTCGGTAGTTTATAAAAAAAAACGGAACGACACGTGCCACCTGGGATACATCATTTATACTAGACCATTGCATCGTTAACATGCTGTTGTCGTAGGAACCGAATGTGGACACTGGTGTCGGTAAGGTAAAAGCAATGCTTGTTTCGTACAAGTATGTATTTTCAGTTACAAGACATGCATCATTAATACCCTGTTTAATGTATGTTTTAGAGATTGCAATTTCCGAGTGTGCCTTCACTTTCGATTGCTATTGCTGGTGTTCTGTCGAGTTTTGCTGCTACCGTAGCACGAATCATTAGCAAACTCTATCGGTTCGTGCTACTCTATTGAAAAATGCTACCTAACATTTTCATATGTCCAGTTGTGTATATACTTTAAAGGTATAACAGTGATATGGCATATTAAAAGGGGCTAATTGTACTGTTAGAGTGCCGGGAGCATGTTTCGATACTCGATTATAACATTATTAATTAAGATTTCAAGGGTAGCATGTCTCAACAGACCAAGATCCCATATCAAATAATGCTTCCAGTATAAAATCACTTTATTACACCACCTCTAATTCTATCTGTGCTGTAAAAATATGGGGAGCATGTTTTGATATTTATACTTCTGACTCCCTAAATTATTTTAAGCAGACATGATGGCTGAATAAAACTTGTCTAATTGTCTTATAAAATTATTTTAAATAATCTGTCAATCAGTAGGAGAGCAGTAGACCAGCTGTGGACACTAAAGAAAACAATTATGAAGACTATTTGAAGATTATGTGCCCGAATCTGGAAGCAGTTTCCACAGCGCTCCTCTCTCATGTGGACAATAAAGACACCTATGCCAGAATGCTTTTCCTTGACTTCAGTTCAGTGTTTAACACTGTCATCCCTTCCAAATTAGTCACCAAACTTGGAGACCTGGGCATCAACGCATCACTATGCAACTGAACTTTCTGACCAACAGGCCCCAGCATGTTTGGATAGATCACCACTGCTCTTCCACCCTCATCCAATGGCACTGGAGTACCACAAGGCTGTGTGCTGGGTCCCTTCCTCTACTCTCTCTTCACCTCTGACTGCAAGCCTGTACATAGTTCCAACACAATTATCAAGTTTGCAGATGACACCACGGTGATTGGACTCCGATGGACATCGATGAGCCAGCTTATAGAGAGGAGGTGGACCATCTAGCTGCTTGGTGCGCTGGCAACAACCTGCTGCTCAACACTAAGAAGACCAAGGAGCTCATAGTGGACTTCAGGAAGGAGAAAGGTGACACACACGCACCCATTCATATCAATGGAGAGGTGGTGTACCGTGTCACTAGCTTCAAATTCCTGGGTATCCACATCTCCGAGGATCTCTCCTGGACTACCAACAGCTCCAGTCTGGTCAAGAACGCTCACCAGCACCTCTTCTTCCTGAGGGCTCTGAGGAAGAACCATCTCTCTTCATACATCATGGTGAACTTCTACCATTGCACCATCGAGAGTATCCTGACCAGCTGTATCACAGTCTGGTATGGGAACTGCTCTGTGTCGGCCTGGAAAATGCTGCAGAGGGTGGCGAAAATTGCCCAATGCATCGTAGGAGTTCCACTTCCTAAGATCGAGGACAAAGACAAAAGAGAAATACAGGTCTTTGAAAAGCAGGGGGACATGTCCCCCTGTCTCCAGTGGAAATTACACCCTTGCTTTATCCTATTCAGAGTGACGGTGAGTTAGGAGTCTGTTTCAGGATCACTGAGTGCCAATTAGGACATAATGCTTTATTTGTATAAAGCTCAGAGAAAAAACAAAGATTTCCTACTCAGAGAATCAGGAGGGTCTCCTCATTCAGAAGTTTATCATATGACTGAGTTCAACATGGCTAGCATGGCCACTCAAACCATCAACACACATAATACAAAATATATATTTATGATCTGGGAGAAGAAATCATTGAAAAAAACAAAGAGCTCACACCCTGATGAATTTGAAGAATCAAGCCTGTAACTAAAAGTAAAATCTAAAACATAAAACTCACATTGAAAAAAGCTGAATTTCATATCACATCCTTTGTTCTCCCTCAGGATCTCACTCGGCCAGCTTGGATCCGGGGTTAAAAACATTGAATTGTGAGTACATTATATACCAATAGAATACCACACTCACGGTGCTAGAGGTCAGTAAGCACACGGAGAGAGAGAGAAGGCTACATAATACTGTAGTGCTAATTTGTATAATCCAGAATATTGCATCAGCAAAGTTTACAATGATGTGACAGGAAAAAGCTCATGATTTCAGACAAAACAGATTTTTAGTCAATACTGAATAAATGTATGATAAAATGAAAGTTTCTGTTTGCGTAAGCAGAACTTATATTAAAGGTGTGTAAAGCAGTTCTTTCCATGTGACTGAGAGAAATGAACTCAACAGCTCCTCCTTCAGGGAAATAGCAGAAGACAGTTATAGACAGTCACAGCAGGAGACAGTTATAGAACCACTATGGCTTTAATGGTCTGTAAACACTGAAATAGAGTACACAGACATGATGAGGTAAAATAATATTTATTATACACACTTCAAATAAATGGCCTCATTTGAAGACAAACAGCAACTTAATGCCCCGGTGTGAACATGATAAACACTATATACTTCTATATTTCACTGAATTGTAATGTTTGGAGAGGTTGGTGATTAAGCGTATCAAGGATGTCATACCACCCACATACAGAGCAAACAAATCAACAGAGGATGCAGTGGCTATTGTGCTCCATTCCATTTTAGAACATCTGGAACACAAAAATACATATGCTAGGCTTCTCTTTGTTGATTTTAATTCAGCATTTAATACCATCCTGCCAAACAAGCTCCAAACTAAGCTTTGTAAGCTGGGACTAAGCACTGTATTGTGTAACTGGATTATGGACTTTCTAACGAATTGTGTACAGTGTGTGCGAGTAGATAAATACACATCATTCTCAGTGCGTATTAACACCGGGGTCCCCCAGGGATGTGTACTCTACCTTATACACTCTACACACATGACTGCTGTGCCTCCTGTCCTTCTAACTACATCATAAAATTTGCTGATGACATTACAGTGGTAGGTCTCATCACTAACAACAATGAGTCCTTATACAGAAGGGAGGTGGAACATCTGGCAGCATGGTGCGATACCCACAATCTGGCCCTCAATATTAAGAAGACCAAGGAGATGATTGTGGATTTTCGTAGAGATAAAAAAATATTCTTTTACCACTTATTATTGGCAATGTATCAATGTAACTGTATCAGAGGATCTAACGTGGGGTAATAATATCAACTCTGCCATAGGAAAGGCCCAGCAGCGCTTCTTCTACTTGAGGAAACTGAAAAGAACTAACCTTTCTTGGCAGCTTTTGGTGAACTTTTACCGTTGTGCTATAGAGAGTGTGCTGACATATGACTCTTGGTGTGGTTTTCCAGCTGCACTAAGGAGGAACAGCAGGCACTGCATCGGGTGGTGAAAGCAGCTGGGAAAATCATCGGGACTAGTCTCCCGGAGATTATCACCATCTACACCACACGATGCCTTCGTCGAGTGCACAACATCTTGCGTGATCAGCATTATCCTGCACATCACCTGTTCCAGCTACTGCCCTCGGGTAGAAGGTACAGGTCCATATGCGCTAGAAGCACCAGACTGTCCCACAGCCTTTTTCCAACGGCTGTGAGGCTGCTGAACGAGCAATCACCCCCTCCCTGCCCCCACCTATCATTATATACCACACTTCACTATGACAATAACTGTGAACTGGACTTTGCATTGCTGCAGTACACAAGATAAACACAATTTCTTGGTTCAACCCTTCCCCCCATATTCTATTTTTTTGACATAACCGTTAAGAGTACTGCACTGCTGCACTATGGTTGCATTTATTATATTGTATGCCTAAAAAGAGGATGCTTTAATGATATCTCATTGTTATTTATACTCTGTTATTTAGGACAATTACAGTAAAGTGAATTGATTGATTTATTGATTGATTGAATTTTGTGAATAATATTGACAATGAGCAGAAAACACAAAATACTCATATATTAACAGTAAAACAGCAAAACTGGCAAATATAATGTCTAGAAAACTTATTTCTAAAATTCTGATTAAATTACTGATAAACGTGATAAATAGAAAGATGACAAATGATCATAAATATAATATAAAACATGTAAATAACTTCAGATTATTATTATTAAATAGCATGTTGCAGGCAATTGTTGTAACTACTGTCAAATTGGTTGCTTCTAACCGCTAAAGGGAAGAAACTCTATGAAATCTTTATATGGACCTGATATGGAATTTTAATTAAATACCTATGCTTTACAAGAAAGCTATTTGGATTAAAGATTGTCTTGTGCATTTTATTGTCTTTAAACAAGGATGCAAAGTTTATACTGAGTCATCTTTATATATCCAAACTGTGACGTGCAGCTCATAGTTTAATCCTGATTAATTCAGTCTGATTTACACATACAAAATTTTTTAAAAGAACTGTTTGTTTGTGAGATGATTTTGGCACTCGTACCACACATAATGCACTCACCAGCAGATGATTAAGTGTCACTGGTCTGGTGTGAATGCTCTTAAAGCACTGCTGTAATCGTACAGTGTAAAAACCAGTTTAATTTACAAATTAGCCATCAAAGTTTCTAGAGGGTTTTCTGCTGTAATCAAGTAAAAATTGTAATGGGATGGAATTAATAGGTGAAAGTTGTTTATTTCACTCTGCTGTAGATTACAGTGGGATCCTCAACATTGGAAGGCCTACAGAAAGAGAGAAAATCATTACGATTAAGATCCAGAAGATCATTTCCAGCTCTGTTAGACTGGAGGAAACACACCAGCTCCTCTCACCTGTAGTCAGCAGCGGTGCATTTCAATCTAACACTAGCGTACTGAACCTCCCCGTCCTCAGAGGCAGAAGCTTTCACAGCAGAACTCTCAGCTTTCCTGGGATCAACTGCCCTCTGGTGTACAACACTGGCATACAGAACTTCATCCTGATGGGCTGAGGCTGAATCAGATACAGTGTTGTTTGGATTTGTCACTGCCACGGTGGAATAAAGATTATCCTGTGGGAGAACATGACATCCAGAGGTGGGTCGATAGTTGGTTCATGAATGGTGTGGAAGCTAAAATTCATTGGCCAACAAAGAGTGATGTAATGAGGTCATGTGATATTTTTATTTGATTTTATTTCATTTAAAGTGATTTAATATTTTATAAAATGTTTTGTGTTAAAATACTTTAAATATCAAGTCAAAGTCAAAGAAGCTTTATTGTCACTTCAACCATATCTAGCTGATGCAGTACACAGTGAAATGAACCAATGTTCCTCCTAGACCAGAGGTGCTGCACAGAACAAAAACAAGGTACAGGTGATGCAGACAGACATAGAGCTAAACATAGAGATAAAGCTGAACTATACTTAAGGTGCAATTCTTTAGAAACTAGACATACAACAGAAGTGCACAGGATGACAAGACAAGACAATGCAGACAATATGCAGGTGAAAGTGTTTTAAAAGAAAGTGTCTTAAGATATTAGTCATGTGCCAGGTCATAGGGGATGATTGGTTGCACACGAAATGATTGGAAGAAGAACAAGAAGGAATTAGGAGCTGGGAAGTTTAACAAAAAAAGAAAAAAAAAGGGGGTTAATATATGATCTGTGTGTTAATGAGTAACACGTACAGTTAGGTGTTCAATCCAAACACTGAATATAGCGCTTCTTTTCAAAGTCGAAGACGATATCAGAAAGACGTTGACTTAGAAGTTTTGAGTTGTCTTTTACATTGTAAGGACTTTGCTGCTGGACGGGTGAATAGCTGGATCCACTGGCGAGTACAGTAATATAGTCTACTCTCATATGGACCTAGAAAAGTGAGTTTAGAACTTTTACTAAAGTTAAAAGGTTTCGGGTTAGCCACTCCACTATAGCTAGTTATGCTAGGGGCGTTACAAAAGAGTCTAAAGAGACGACTGCTCAAGTAGCGAGTTACTACAGTAGATATTTTGGGTCTGATACAAATAAAGAAAGAATCCTGAATCTCAGACTACATGGAAATCTGTAAACCAAGCCTCTTCTCCAAAGTCTGTTCTGATATAAACCCATATAAACATACAATCATGTTTCATTTCAACAGGATTCTTCTTTTGACACAAATGTCTTAATATTGCTCAGTTTGCATAATTTAGTGGAAAATAAACTGGACGTTTGGAATAAACATTTAATTTGAAAATATTTCTGGAGCTGGAATTCCTGTATGCTGAAATGTAAGCTTGTTTGGGTGAACAAAGCAGGCATCACTTTATGTTCTTTTTCACTCATTGGAGTGAGGAAATAAATTGTTTATAAAGCAATGGGTGTCCTGATCCCTTTAACACGCTTGCTTCTTGCCCTCCTTCAGCCATTATCTTCTAAACGCATTTAAAAGTGAGCGGTTTTCATGCGATTCAGTCTCCTGCAGTGTATCGCGAGACTCGCGATCTCATTATAAGTAACAAAATATAAAGATTGTGAGTCTACTGTGCTTATAGCTGCTATAATGTAAAAGAGAACAGGAACTGGCTTGTGTCATGGATGTTCTGCAACATTAACTATAATGTTACTGCTAATAATAATTCCGTATAAATCCTACAAACACTCAATACTTGTTCTTGAGCTTTTTCTCTGAGAGTATCCCAGCTCTCAGGACACACAGTGGAACCTCGGCATAACAATTACGAAACGGCTTTCATTGACTGAAAAAAGTTTTGAAAGGCTCTTGGACGTGTGCGCAACTAAGCCGACAATCATTCCGATTTATTCATATGCTGGAAATGCTTTGTATGCCGATGCAAATTTCTTGCAAAATTTCAATTCTTAAGGCGAACGTTTGTGAGGGTAGGCATTCGTATGTCGGGGTACCACTGTACCAAATGGTGAAGGCATAAGTTTATAGTCACTGGCAAATCACTGTTGTTTAAGAGTAATAAAACACTTAGGAGCATGCTGTTACAGGAAAAGAATCTCTATTGGGGTGGTAAGAGTAACTCACCACCCTGTTGTTGATTATTTTGCTATAATAAAAACACACTGAAGTGTTTAAAAAAGTCTTTAAAGGATATTCAAATACACTTAACAACAATTATTTATTTACCTGTCTTAAACTTTGGTCTGGCGTCGAACCAGCTCTTTTCTTTTTCCTGTTGAAACAAAAAGCAACAAGAGTAAATAAAATATAATAAATCCATTATTCCTGTCACAGTGAACACTAAAATTACACTCTCACTAAACATACAAAAGTCTTGACCCTCACACCAACTTGGGGGTCTTCCCCAAACTGTTACCACAAACATGGAAGCATACATTTGTATAGAACGTCACTGTGTGCTGTAACATTACAATTTATTTCAATGGATCTAAGAGGCTTAAATCTCTTCATTCATGACAATAGCCCTGTGCACAAAGCAGCTCCATGAAGTTATGGTGTGTTAAGTTTGAAGTGGATGAACTCGAGTGTCCTTCACCCCATCATCAGTGTCTGCACTCACTAATGCTCTTGTAGCTGAATGAACACAAGTCCACACAGCAACAATCCAAAGTCTAGTAGAAGGTCTTCACAGAAGAGTGGAGCTTATTAAAATAGTAAATTGTGTTGAGCTACACAAACGTTTGGCAAAGTATCCGAAAATTTCAGATAATAACAGGAATGTTTACTGAAAAAATATTAAAACACATCTGTACAACAAAAAATGTATTTCTCCATTTTTTAATATTAAGATGAAAAAAAATCTGTATTTTCTTACCTTATACACCAGAAGGTGACAGTCAGACAAATACACACAAACAGAACAACACCAAGACCTGCATATACACCTACGCTCTGGGACCCTGTGTGGACGATGAATCACTGTTAAATATTTATCAGTTTCATTCTGATTTATAGATTTATATCATCACCCTCACCATTAAAAGTGATGGACACTGCAGCTGATCTCTCAGAGCCGTGTTTATTCTGAGCCTCGCAGTAGTACTGTCCACTCTGTCCAGCTCTGTAACTCTGTCCAGATCCTACAGGTGATGATTCTTTCTCCATATACCAGGTGTAGTTCTGTACAGGTGGGTTAGCATCACTGCTGCAGGTCAGAGTCACTGAACTGCCCTCCACTCTCTCACCAGAGGAGTTGATGGACACTGAGACATTCTTAGGAGGATCTAAAATGAATAGGATGGTACCATTTTAAAGTAAATCTGTGACAGTTTTATCTGTTTTTGGCTGTGAGGAGATCTTCAGCTTTAACTTACACAGAACATTCAGAGTCACACTGCTGGATTCCTGATGTCCGATTTCATTACTGCACCTGCACTTGTACTCTCCAGTGTCCATGGAGCTGATCTTGGAGATGGTGTAGGTCTTTCCATTTCCTACTGATGTCGTACCTTTAAACCATTCATAGGTCTTCACAGGTGGGTTAGCATCACTGCTGCAGGTCAGAGTCACTGAACTGCCCTCCACTATCTCACCAGAGGGACTGATGGACACTGAGACATTCTTTGGACGATCTAGAGAGTTTCATGATAAAAGTGAGGAAAGCAGTTCATGGTCATAATTAATGCTTCTTTACTGTTAGTCATCAAGACTTGAAGCCAGTGTTTAACCATTTTTAGCATTTATTGCAACTTTTTTTATTATTATATTTGGTTCTGTATTTTATCTGAATCTGTCTTATTGTGATAATTCAGGGACACTTTGCTGTAAATGCTTGTATTTCTTTCTTTTGTGGTCAAATTAGGATTGTAAAGCTCCACTTTCATAAACCCAAAAACAAATAAACTCTGTTCTAATTGCCAGTATATTTCAGTAATTAACATGAATATGAAATGTTTTATAATAATAAAATTAACTAAAAAAACAATAATAAAACATAATAGAACAATTTCATTGCAAGTATTAATACTGACAACAAATTGAGTGAAAAGTAGAATCTTTGGTGTATTTGGTTCTTCCCCTTTTTGCTTTAATGACAGTTTGCTCTCGAGCTGGCATGGACTCCACAGGTTTGTATAAAACAGTATGATAACATTTCGGATCAAATCCATGGGAGTATCATCTGATCACAAACTTCAGAAGAAGATATTACAAAAAAAAAAATCTGACCATTTGTACATATGAGTTATCGTGGCCATTATCACTAATCTAAGTAAATTTATAATAGGGACCAAGAAATAGTGCAGATTCTTGATTAACCATATATTGAAGATATTAAACATTTCCTTTGTTTCTTAAGTTCTAAACCCTTCTGGTTATTTTGGGGTTTTTTTTTTCCAAACAAAAATAAAAAAAAATAGATTTTGGGAAAAATCCCAGATGTGGTTTCAGACTTTTGGTCCACAGTGTATTAAAAAAAAAAAAAAAAAAAAAAAAAAAAGGAATAGAAATAACAATGATCACAAATAACAAATACATTTATTGGAATTACATAACAAACATTTCTAAAATGTAAATTAAATTAATAAATTAAATGTAATTTTTTTTTAGAAATGTATGTGTTTACATTTTTACACTTTATATTATTTTCCTTTATTAACTATCAAGTTATAAAGTATATAAGAAGAAGGTAAATAAAGCTCACATCTGACTCTGAGGGTTTGAGCAGGAGAGTGATGTTCATATCCTCTTACAGCACAGCTATAACTGCCTGCATCCTCACTGCTGACTGACTGCAGACGGACTTCATTTCTCTTGCTGGTCTTTGTGGTTAAATGATGGCTGTTTTTGTACCAGATGAATGTTGGATCAGTCAGATTGCAGGTGGTTTTACAGGTCAGAACGGCTGATTGTCCCTCTGTCACTTCTGCAGGAGCGATCTGAAGATCAAGATCTTAAACAACAAGAGAAATCAGTAAAACTGTCCTAAAGTCAATGCTCTGCTTTCTCCAAATGTTTTTCTATCTAATGAGATTCTTTTCAATATCATTTTCCTACTCAATTCTGGAAACTAGTCACTTTTACCAACCCCTTATTGCCCAGAACAATGAGAGAAAACAATTTTTCTTTGACAGAAAAAGCAGCATGAATGTTCCAGAGACTCTCAATAATCAGGTACAAACTTCTGAAACCTCTTTTATTAAGAACATGAAATAGAATAGTTAGAGATCTTCATTAATCTGGTAGAAAACTGTTCATTGCATAAGAAAACATTTCAAACCAAGTGAAATTTATTTTAAAGAATGATACCACAGGCCAACTTTTTAAACAAAATGGTTCTGAAAAACATTTTTGTTTATAATAGATATACTCTTCAAAATTCAAAATAAAATTTGAGTAGACACTTACAGTTGCTGAAGGTAACTGACTACATACATCAACTAGCTTTGGATCTTAAAAAATAAAATTTATAAAATTTACTGGCAGAAACCGAAAGCAGGAAAATTGTGAGTAAAATAAAATAAAATAAATATACAGGTTAGAAACAGGAGCAAAGATTGTGTCAGATATCACTGATGCAGATACAGCTTAAATGATCAATGATGGGGACAGAGGGAAAATAATGTAATAAAAAATAATAACCAAAGAACCATTTATCAACCTTAACCAACAGAAAGCTAGGGTGAAATGTGGAAAGAAAAACACATGCGAAGAAAGAGAGCAGTAAGGAATCTATAAATCTCACAAAAGGCTGGGGATGTTTTCCTACAGTGGGGTTAGTGAGCTTGTGTTCTCTGATGGTTTCATGAACTCAGAAGTGTACAGATGATTTCTGGATTTCAGAGAAGAAATTATTCACGTGACAGAAGTGAAAAAAAAAACAGCAGCCTTTTGATGGAACTCATCACAGAGTCCAGACCTAAACTCTATCAAGAATCCCTGGACGTAATGAATAATAAAAGACTGACAATGCTCCAGTGTGAATGAACTGAAAGGTTTGTTGGTTGAAAAGGAATAGAAATGTTGTGCACAACTGTTACAGAAAATTTTGTGAATTTTCACAAAAGAAAATTTGTGAGCTGAGGGAAGTGAGCTGTAAGGATCTGTAAGCTGAATTCTGTGGCAGGGTTAGAAAAGGGAGAGTCATGTGTGTGTGTGTGTGTGTGTGTGTGTGTGTAGAGGCATAATTTGTGCAATGAAAAGCGAGTTGTAAAAGATAAAGAAAGGTTCAGGTGTGATCTGCCTCCAAGCCTGCCACCAGTTTCCTCTTCCCTCGAACCCTCCAAACACGCTACACTGTGATCTGTAATGAAGACACTACTGAGTGTCCACTTACTTTCTGTATAATAATTATGTAGATTTTTAATCGTAAGTATCTATTTTTAGGAAGGGTTTTGGTTGAATTGTGGCATCTTTCTTTAAAATAAATGTCATTTGCTTTGACATGTCACTTTATAATGAAGTGAAAATTGAAAAGAAAGTGAAACTGTAAAAAATTTATGAGACTGTAAGTGTGGAATAAGGGTTCAAATACTTTTTAGGGTAATTATATTTAGAAAATAAGATGATGTTATTTACCTGTAACAGTGAGTGTAACTCCAGGATAACCCATGTATTTGTTTTTCTCTGTGTTTGTTGTGATTCTGAAGTAGTACATGTGTTCATCTGTTTTCTTCACATCACTCAGTCTGAGGGAGAAGTGATTCTGTCCATCTGTTAAATACTGCACTCTACCTGAGTAACCTGGTTCATTACACAGATCAGTCGGCTCTTTACCCTTAACTGTGTTTATGAACCAAAACCTGTCTTTCACTGTAAGACGTGTTGGGTGTGTGTAAGTGACGTTCATAAACACTGTAGATCCTTTTAAAGCACAGAGATTTCTTTGGCTGTATTTCACACTCCATTCAGTCCCCAGAGCTGCTGAAACATGATAGATGAAAGAGGTGATTAGAGGTCATTATCCTGAACCCCATCAAACACTCAGTTAGCTCACAGCTTCACTTTTCTCCTCTGGAACTCCAGGTTGGAGAAATAAAAACTATTCTTCACCACTGGAAGAAAACTGTGTGCAGGATTTGGGGTGTGTTCAGAATTCAGGACTCGTCATGTGGAATTAATAATCAAACTGTGAATCTGCATTATGATCCACTATTCACACTTTCAGTGTTAAGTGTTTTATACTTTAATTCCAGTGTCACTGACAGACACCTTTTTAACTACAATATTTCATCCTCAGGTTTAGGCAAATAAATAATGTTTTTGTCTATTTTAATTTAAATTGTATAAATGTTTAAAGTTTATACACATTAATTTACTCTGGGTTCTTAAATTGATCTTAAGCTAATTTGTCTTGTGTGCACTATGTAAATTTAATATAGAATTTAATATAGAAGTGTCTTTTTAAAATATTACTGTCCACTGATTAGATTAGATTAGATTAGATTAGATTAGATTAGATTAGATTGGATTAGATTAGAAATCTTTCAGACACCACAGCTGCTAGTGACACACTGATATAAAACTACAGATTTATACATTTGTAGATAAAAAGTCTCAACAAATATTGGTGATTAAATCTGTATTTACTGTCTCCAGTGTGTGTGACTGTGATAATGTAAATGTAAGACTCACCTGTGATCCTGAGGAGAAAGATCAGACAAAGCAGAGAAGATGTTTTTAGGGACATCATTCTTCTATAAAGATTCTACATGTAACTAAAAACATAAAATAAAATTACACCAAGTAACAAAACCAGCATACAAGATACTAAACAGTTACACTGAACTTTCTTTAGACTAAATGATACATAACTATGTGAGAGATGTTTATTTATGGAAGGAGTCTCCAGTGTCAGGGCTTTGTAACAGTCAGAGGTGAAGCTGTAAATTTCCTGACATCTTCAGGACAGAGGAGTTTATACTACATCGTTTCTCAGTAACATGACAAGCTGCTGTTTCTGTTGTCTTTTGATTTCATAAGAGAGAAAAAAGGGATGCTGGTGAAGGAATGACTGTTTATAGCTGCTCTAAATGTAAACAAGTTTTATGGAGTTTTGTTTTATGGGCATTTGACAACATTGATTATAACTATAAACAGATGAAAAAGGTTAAAAGAATAAAAAAACAGATGGTGAAGTGCAGATGTGGGAAAATAATCATTAAGGTGGAGACAGTAATTTTGCTTCATCACAACACTTCATCACTCTGGAGTTTACACCACCAGGGGTTTCATTTCCAATAAAATATTCATACTATATTCCTCCAATATTAGGAGCATTCTTTAAGCATTTAGCAACATTTTAATAAATCACAATAATGGAACATTCACAAGCTACAAATCAAAATCAGTGCATGAATTCACTGATACCAGCTCCGTTCAAAGCAGCTAATGCAGGATTAAAATACGCTTAATTGTCATGCACTAATTGCATATTAATTGAATTAGCAGAATCTGATGTTTGAAGTTAAAATTTTCCAAACACTGAAGTTAAATGTAATAAATTTAAATGGAATGAACAAAAAGTTGTGCACATTTTACAAGCCAGGGCTCTTTAAAAAAGCCTCACTTTAAAACTTACTTTAACTAAACTTTAAAGCTCATGTGCGTTTCTATGTACAGAAAGTGATTCATTCCTGTGCACAAGGATGTTTGTATATTTAGAACTACTGCTGAGCTGAAACCCCTAGTGGTAGGAAAGTGTAATGACAGTAAACTGAATTTTTCAAACTAGATTTAGATGCAGAGCTGCACAGCTTGTAGGGGGCGTGTCACTCTGTGTGAATCTACTTCACTGGGCTTGTTACAGTTAGCCCACAGTGTTACTTCATACTGTTCTGTATGTTTATCTTCTTATAACTGCTGGTGGAGCGTTTTTACCTGATTAAAAAAAAACAAATAATTTTTCTCTTTAAAATCCTTTTCGCCACAAATAAGACAATGTGGATGCCAAAAAAACAAAAAGAGCCTCACAATAATATTTTAATATTATCTATCTATGAAAATCAAGATGGCTCAGCACCGCTGACATTAACCACGCCCACATTGCCTGGAGCAGGAGAGGGTACCTCGGTGTAAAACATCCTGCATCATCCCAGTCCCAAAGAAACCATGCCCTGGAGAGCTGAATGACTTCAGGCCAGTCGCCCTGACGTCTCACATAATGAAGACCATGGAGCGGGTGCTGCTACACCACATTAGGCCACAGTTGGAGAAGGTGGGAGTGGAGGATACCATTACCTACATGCTTCACAGATCCCTCTCTCACCTGGACAGCTGCAGTGGGGCTGTGAGAATAACATTTTTGGACTTCTCCAGTGCATTCAACACCATCCAGCCACTGCTCCTCAGAGATAAACTAACAGAGATGGGAGTAAGCTCACGCCTGGTGGCATGGATCACAGACTACCTGACAGGCAGACCTCAGTATGTGAGACTGGGGGATTGCAGGTCTGACACTTTGGTCAGCAGTATGGGAGCGCCACAGGGGACTGTGCTCTCTCCGGTCCTGTTCACCATCTACACCTCGGACTTTCAGTATAACTCAGAGTTCTGCCACATGCAAAAGTTCACGGACAACACTGCTATTGTTGGCTGTATCAGGAAGGGACAGGAGAAGGAGTACAGAAAACTGATACAGGACTTCGTTGCATGGTGTGACGTTAACCATCTGCACCTAAACTCCACAAAGACAAGGGAGATGGTGGTGGACTTCAGGAGGCCCAGGCCTCAACCTGAGCCTGTGACTGAATGGTGAATGTGTGGAGGTTGTCAAAACCAACAAATACATTGGAGTTCAGCTGAATGATAAAATGGACCGGACTGCCAACACAGACGCTCTGTATAGGAAAGGACAGAGCTGTACTTCCTAAGAAGGCTGGCTTCCTTTATCATCTGCAAGAAGCTGCTGCAGATGTTCTATCAGTGCCCTCTTCTATGTGGCAGTGTGCTGGGGAGGCAGCATAAAGAAGAAGGACACCTCACGTCTGGACAAGCTGGTGAGGAAGGCTGGCTCGATTGTGGGCTCAGAACTGGACAGCCTGACATCAGTGGCAGAGAGGAGGGTGCTGAGCAGGCTCCTGTCCATCATGGACAATCCATTTCATCCACTGTACAGCAACATCTCCAGACAGAGAAGCAGCTTCAGTGCTGACACTACTCTCTGTCCTGAAAAGTCAGTGCTGACACTACTCTCTGTCCTGAAAAGTCAGTGCTGACACTACTCTCTGTCCTGAAAAGTCAGTGCTGACACTACTCTCTGTCCTGAAAAGTCAGTGCTGACACTACTCTCTGTCCTGAAAAGTCAGTGCTGACACTACTCTCTGTCCTGAAAAGTCAGTGCTGACACTACTCTCTGTCCTGGACTGTACAATAAACTACACACAATACACTCTGGTTTGCACAGGACTCATAAACACACAGTTTTTGCACATGAACAGTTTTTGCATATCACCTCACTACATCTGTACATTTAAACACTTGTGTTTTTGCACATTAGTTATATTGTATTTGTCTAATTCTCTACAATTATTCCTCAAATCTCTATATTTAGTATTGTTTGCTATATTTTGTTAAATGGTGTAATATTTTGTTATTTGTTATATTGTGTAATATTTTGTTATTTGTTATATATTTTGTTATATTTTTGTACCCTTAATTCCGGGTATTTTAGTATTTTTTGTTATATTCCTTCTTATTTTATTTATTACCTGTGTTTGTGGATACTGCTGGAAGCCTTTTACAAAAGTGTCAAATAAACCAATTTTTTTCTCTACTGTGTGCAACATTTTCGACCTTTTGACATGCTCCACAATTAGCAGTACCTTTAGATTGTGACTGTGCTATTGAAGTGGAAGTTGTTTACCGTATATGGAGATGTGTAAATGAATGTGGTTGTGCAGAAGCAGAGCAGCTTAGAATGTATTGCTTTTATCAACGTCTACTGCACACTGTGTAGGTGAGCATGTGCATGTGTGATATCGGTTTCTATATTTATACTTCTGCTTTTCTTTGTTCATTATTGCTTATATAATTTAATTTATATAATGTAATCCACAAGGATTTGTGAGCAAAAAGTGTCCAAAAAGCCACATTTCAAAAATCTACCAGAAATTGTAAACCATCCCGCTACTTTTGGGATTCACATTTCAACATCCTACGATTGGGGACACACTAATTCTAATCTCTGACACACTTTAGAACACATAATAGAAAAATCGGGTCTCTTCCCTTTTCTTAACATACCTGATTCAACAATATAAACAACGCAGATGTGACTGTGTTAAAGCAGGAAAATAATAAATTGTATGAGACAAGGTTTCTCCTGGGCCTGGACTCAGAGACAGGGACAAAATATCTCAATATAATATCATAATACCTGAAGACACATGATGACACAAGATACATGATATATGTAACAATATTAAGTGTTTTACAACAAACTGTCAGCAAAATAGCAAAAGCACCCACATCCTGTGTGTAATCATGCTAGCTGGATCCAGTGATGCATCTTTGCTGAATTTTGTTTCATTAACTGCTGATGTTTGTATATTGTTTATTTACTACCACTGCCAAATTAATGCTAAAAAATGGTTTGCAACACAATGGCTCTATAAAATCTAGAACAATTTTCAAATGTTATTAAAGAGAGCAGGATGTGCCAGCGTGAGAATAAACACTGTGTATGCACTGTGTACAGAGTGCGTTTACCACCTCAGTCGTCATGTGTGAACAGATGCACCCACTGATTCAGCAACACACAATACGTTTCAAACTATTTGTTTAACTGTAAAACAGGAGCTAAAACACACTGCAGGATAAAAATGCATAGTTATAATTTATATGATATTCTATAACAGTAGCTCTGGCAATAGTAGTAGCAGAGTGATATAGTGTATTTCATTATTTTTACTTACATTCTAGTGTATGAGTGTATGAGTATGTTGCAGCAGACGTTTTTATTTATAATAACTGTCATCTGATTACAGAACTTACACACAAAGAAAATATTTAAATATTGACACGAGTTCTCCACATACAAAGCAACATAATATGTTTTATATGTTTACTTGGAGTGAGACAAAATAAAGCAATGAGAAACTTTTGGCTAATTAAGGTAGCTGATTAGCACTGCTAAGCAGAAAAAGTTGTTAATTATTAGCAAAATTAGTAAAGTAAATTACTTTTACGCTCTTTGTACACAGGAAATGAAGACATTGGATTAGTCAATTTAGTAAAATAATAAGCATTAAGCAAAAAATTAAAAAAAAAATTTCTTACTGTTCTTACTCAACCCTCTTGTCCAACAATCAAACAGCCAACTGAGACTGTGGTTAAGATACACTGCTAAAGTCATATGTAGCACATCATTTCATTTCCTGTGTGGCAGGAGGCTCAATGGCCTCTGTGGTTATTGCTTGGTGTTTTAGCCAATCAGCAGCACTCTCTAGTGCTATTTTTTTTATAAAAAAAAACACTGGAAACATACATGCAACCTGGGATACGTCACTTTTAGTAGACCACAGCATTGTTAACATGTTATTATCGTTGTAGGAACTGGATGTGGTCACCTGGGGCAGTAAGGTGAATGCAATGCTTGTTTCGTAGATGTATGTTTTTTTTATGCTGCAGAGACTGTGATTATTAAGTGTGCTTTAGCTTTCAACAGCTATGTCCTATCTTAACCTTCGTTTGCAGGGTCATTACCATCATTTTATGAATCGGACGTGGACATCAGTGCAGGTAGAGGATATATGCAGTTAATTTGTTGTAGTCATAAGTCATGTGTTTCCGAAGCACTGGCCTATATTTTAGAACTTGACTGATTCCTTTTTTTTAGTTGTGAGAGCCTGATGCAGCTGCTGGACTGGGGCTTTCCTGCTTTAATTTGCTATGAAAAGCTGCTGCATTATTGTTCCTTTATAACACATTCCGCGATTGGTATGTAAGTTTTAATATGTCTGTATATTTGGGATTGGAGGTCCAATTTAACGAGGTAACACTAATAGAGTTTAATTTTTTATAGGTTCCTTGTGCAGGTGTAATATCCTGATCCACTATACCCTCTCCAGAATGCCAGAGGAAGCCTTTGCCTGAATATTAAGCCACTTCCGGGTTGCACGGACATTTAAGCATTGTGCATGCTGCCTTTCTTTGTGAATTATTGTTTACGTGTTTTACGTACCAAGCCGTTTGTTTTCTGTATTACTTATTGTGTATGACCCTGATTATTTCTTCCATGTTGTTGATTCTCACTTTGCCCTTTCTTGGATAAGTTTATCTGATTGTTAGTCTTTGTCTGTTCTTTGACACTGCTTTCAGATCACTGTTTGGATTCTGTTTACTTTGGATTATTTGTCTCTCATTAAAGTCTGCTTATGGATCTTCCACTTCAGGGCAATCATTACAGAATACTTTGCAACGGATCCAGAGGACATTTCTCGGCTCCAGGCAATCGTTAGGCAACAAAGGGAAATGCTGCTGGCCTACCACGAGCAGATCAGTGCACTGCATACAACTAACACTCGCGACCCGCATCTCCTTAGAATAACGCCAATGACATCACCAGCTGTTCACCAGTGTGCTGCCTGTCCAGAGAAACACTCATATCAAGGCTCTAAGGTGAGCTGGTGTTTGTGTAGTGTAACTGTTCCTATAATCTTGCACCTTGCTCATGATATCCGCTGCACTGTAGCCTTAGCTGACTCCATAGCTGTTGTCAATCTTACTGATCAAAAACTCGTGGAAGAGAACTCCCTACATCACCTTGCACCACTCCGAATCACAGTAGTCAAAAACTGACCCATCGGAGAGGGCTACATCACTTGTCATAACATCCCTATCACCATGCAAGTGGGACTCTTCCACACAGGGAAACTCTCCTTTTATGTCAACTCCTCACAAGTCAACCCAGTTATCTTAGGTTTGCCATGGCTATAGGTACAAAATCAAAAGTTCTCTTGGCAGGACAAAGAACTGACTCAGTAGTACCATATTGCTTGAATAACTGCCTCAGTGTTCACACCACCCGTCCATGCTTAACCACTTCTGTGAAGAGCCCAGCCTGCAACAAGCCTGCACTCATTCCTGGGGACTCTCAGAGAAGTGTGGCAAAGAACGAGCCACTGTACCGCCCCCTCACCGACCATGGGACTGTTCCATTGACCTCCTGCCTAATGCTATGCCCCCAAATGCCAGATGTATCCACTGCCTAACCATGAAAGCCAGGCTATAGAAGAATACACTGATGAGGCCTTGGTGGCGGGCTACATCCATCCTTCCACATCCCCTCCTGCTGTAGAAAAAAAGATGGCAGACTCCGGCCGTGCATTAACTACAGGGGCCTGAACCCCTCCATCACAGTACAGTACAATACCAATTTCCTCTTCCATTAGTGCCCACAGCTGTCAAACAGTTCCAGAAGGCATGGGTATTTACAAAACTTGATCTTAGGAGTGCATATAACCTGATCAGAATCAAAGAAGGACATGAACGGAAAACCACCTTCCATACCTTCAGGTGAAATTACAAATACGTTTTTATGACGTATTGGCTCACCAATGCACCAGCATTGTTTCAAGCCTTCATCAATGAAATGTTCAAGGTTCTTATGAACCACTATATTTCTATACTGCTTATATTGATGATATCCTTATCAACTCTACAAACCTCAATGATCATGTTTACCACATACACAGTACTCACCTGGCTGCTACAACATCATCTGTACATAAAAGCAAAGAAATGTGAATTCCACAGAACCAGCATCACGTTCTTAGGATACGTTATTTACCAAGGTGGTGTAGAAATGGACTTGAGTAAAGTTCAAGCCATTTTTACTGCTGTCCATTAAGGAAGTCATGGAGGAATGGCAACACTGGCTTGGTGGGACAAAACATCCATTTCAAGTAATAACTGGTCACAAAAACCTCTAATACATAAAGAGAGCCAAGAAACTCAATCCCCATCACGATAGGTGGGCCTAATTCTTTACCTGCTTTCAGTTTGCCGTGAAATACCGACATAGAATTAAAAGTGGTAAAGCCGATGCCCTCTCACATCGTCACAACCCCATCCATCAGCCCATGAACACTGAACCCATCCTACCTCCTTCAATCCCTGCACCCATCTGATGGGACATAATGGAGGAAATCCGAAGGGCCCAAGACTCAGAACCCTCACCTCCAGAATGTCCAGCGCCGCCAACTGTATGTCCCCACCAACTTTTGGCCCTGTATTATTCATTGGGTTCACACCTCATGAGGGTCAGGCCACCCAGGAATACAAAGAACCAAGTCCATTCTTCAAAACACCTTCTGGTGGCCCTCTCTACCTCAAGATGTGGAAAATTATGCAAAATTAATTATAGCAAAATTAGTAAAATAAATTACTTTGACCCTCTTTGTCCACAGGAAATTAAGACATTGGATTAGTCAATTTAGTAAAATAATAAACATAAAAATAAATAAACATTTTCTTACTGTTCTTACTCACCCCTCTTGTCCAACAAGCAAACAGCCAACTGAGACTGTGGTTAAGATACACTGCTGATGTCATATGTAGCACATCATTTCATTTCCTGTGTGGCAGGAGGCTCAATGGCCTCTGTGGCTATTGCTTGGTGTTTTAGCCAATCAGCAGCACTCTCTAGCTTATAAAAAAAACTGGAAGCATACATGCAACCTGGGATATGTTACTTTTAGTAGACCACAGCATTGTTAACATGTTATTATCGTTGTAGGAACTGGATGTGGTAACCTGGGGCAGTAAGGTGAATGCAATGCTTGTTTCGTAGATGTATGTTTTTTTATTCTGCAGAGACTGTGATTATTAAGTGTGCTTTAGCTTTCAACTGCTATGTCCTATCTTAACCTTCGTTTGCAGGGTCATTGCCATCATTTTATGAATCGGACGTGGACATCAGTGCAGGTAGAGGATATATGCAGTTAATTTGTTGTAGTCATAAGTCATGTGTTTCCGAAGCACTGGCCTATATTTTAGAACTTGACAGATTCCTTTTTTTAGTTGTGAGAGCCTGATGCAGCTGCTGGACTGGGGCTTTCCTGCTTTAATTTGCTATGAAAAGCTGCTGCATTATTGTTCCTTTATAACACATTCCACGATTGGTATGTAAGTTTTAATATGTCTGTATATTTGGGATTGGAGGTCCAATTTAATGAGGTAACACTAATAGAGTTTAATTTTTTATAGGTTCCTTGTGCAGGTGTAATATCCTGATCCACTATACCCTCTCCAGAATGCCAGAGGAAGCCTTTGCCTGAATATTAAGCCACTTCCGGGTTGCACGGACATTTAAGCATTGTGCATGCTGCCGTTCTTTGTGAATTATTGTTTACGTGTTTTACGTACCAAGCCGTTTGTTTTCTGTATTACTTATTGTGTATGACCCTGATTATTTCTTCTTTGTTGTTGATTCTCACTTTGCCCTTTCTTGGATAAGTTTATCTGATTGTTAGTCTTTGTCTGTTCTTTGACACTGCTTTCAGATTACTGTTTGGATTCTGTTTACTTTGGATTATTTGTATCTCAGTAAAGTCTGCTTATGGATCTTCCACTTCAGGGCAATCATTACAGAATACTTTGCAACGGATCCAGCTGCCATTTTTCAGCTTCAGGCAATTGTGAGGCAACAAAGGGAAATGCTGCTGGCCTACCACGAGCAGAT
Source organism: Hemibagrus wyckioides (assembly GCF_019097595.1). Classification (NCBI taxonomy): domain Eukaryota; kingdom Metazoa; phylum Chordata; class Actinopteri; order Siluriformes; family Bagridae; genus Hemibagrus; species Hemibagrus wyckioides. The sequence goes on along the minus strand of NC_080735.1, from coordinate 20,026,403 downwards.
CAGTGCACTGCATACAACTAACACTCGCGACCCGCATCTCCTTAGAATAACGCCAATGACGTCACCAGCTGTTCACCAGTGTGCTGCCTGTCCAGAGAAACACTCATATCAAGGCTCTAAGGTGAGCTGGATCTCCTGTTTGTGTAGTGTAACTGTTCCTATAAACTTGCACCTTGTTCATGATATCCATTGCACTGTGGCCCTAGTTGATGCCATAGCTGTTGTCAATCTTATTGATCAACAACTCGTGGAAGCGGTACAACTCCCTACATCACCTTGCACCACTCCGAACCATAGCAGTCAAAAACTGACCCATTGGAGAGGGCTACATCACCTGTCATACCATTCCTATCACCATGCAAATGGGACTCTTCTACACAGGGAAACTCTCCTTTTATGTCAAGTCCTCACAAGTCAACCCAGTTATCTTAGGTTTGCCATGGCTCCAGGTACAAAATCAAATGTTCTCTTGGCAGGACAAAGAACTGACTCAGTAGTCCCATATTGCTTGAATAACTGCCTCAGTGTTCACACCACCTGTCCATGCTTAACCACTTCTGTGAAGAGCCCAGCCTGCAACTCATTCCTCTCAGAGAAGTGTAGCAAAGAACGAGCCACTGTACCGCCCCCTCACCGACCATGGGACTGTTCCATTGACCTCCTGCCTAACCCTATGCCCCCAAATGCCAGATGTATCCACTGTCTAACCATGAAAGCCAGGCTATAGAAGAATACATTGATGAGGCCTTGGTGGCAGGCCACATCCGTCCTTCCACATCCCCTGCGGCTGTAGAAAAGAAAGATGGCAGACTCCAGCCGTGCAACTACAGGGGCCTGAAACCCTCCATCACAGTACAGGGGCCGGAACCCCTCCATCTCAGTACAATACCCATTTCCTCTTCCATTAGTGCCCACAGCCCTCGAATAGTTCCGGTATTTACAAAACTTGATCTTAGGAGTGCATATAACCTGATCAGAATCAAAGAAGGACATGAACGGAAAACCACCTTCCATACCTTCAGGTGAAATTACAAATATGTATTTATGCCGTATTGGCTCACCATTGCACCAGCATTGTTTCAAGCCTTCATCAATGAAATGTTCAATGTTCTGATGAACCGCTATATTGCTATACTGCTTATACTGATGATATCCTTATCAACTCTTTTCTACAGTTTAAATGTACATTATTTCATTTTACATTTCATTGCCCATGTTCTCTTTTTCTGCGCTGTGTCCTGTTTGTTGTGTTGTCTTTTTTGTACTTATTGTTTCTGCACTTTCTTGTCTTTGCTCTGTTTGCACCTAGTTGCACACTTTGCACTTTATGTAGCTAGTACAATCTTCTGTTCTAGCTCTGTCTTATTGTTTTTTGTGTGTGTTTAAACGTTATGTTGTATGTTTATGTAGCACCAGGTCCTGGAGAAACGTTGTTTAATTTCACTATGTACTGCGTCAGCTATATGTGGTTGAAATGACAATAAAAGCTTCTCAAACATCCTTTCCCCAATGCACCATTCGTAATGAAAGTGGATTCCACAGAATCGGGGCAGTCCTTTCACAGTGCCATGGCGAGGCAAAAAGGTTCTACCCATGTGGATTCTATTCCAGGAAACTTACCTCAGCAGAAGCCAACTACAATATCAGCAAACGAGAACTGCTGTCCATTAAGGAAGCCAAGGAGGAATGGTGACACTGGCTTGGGGGGGGCAAAACATCCATTTCAAGTAATAACTGATCATAAAAACCTCTAATACATAAACAGCGCCAAGAAACTCAATCCCCATCAGGACAGGTGGGCATAATTCTTTACCTGCTTTCAGTTTACCGTGAAATACCGGCCTGGAATTAAAGTGGTAAAGCTGATGCCCTCTCACGTCATCACAACCCCATCCATCAGCCCATGAACGCTGAACCCATCCTACCTCCTTCAATCCTCCCTACACCCATCCGATGGGACATAATAGAGGAAATCTGAAGAGCCCAAGTCTCAGAACTCTCACCTCCAGAATGTCCAGCCCCACCAACTGTATGTCCCCACTAACTTTTGGCCCTGCATTATTCATTGGGTTCACACCTCATGAGGGTCAGGCCATCCAGGAATACAAAGAACCAAGTCCATTCTTCAAAACACCTTCTGGTGGCCCTCTCTACTTCAAGATGTGGAAAATTATGTAAAAGCCTGTCAGACCTGTGCCCAATCTAAGCCCAGCCATCAGCTCTCTCACAGACTTTTAGAACCCCTTCCGATACCCCAACAACCATGGTCACATATTTCTACTGACTTTGTCACAGATCTGCCAAGCTCTAACAAGTTCACGACTATACTATGAGCCATTGACAGATTCTCCAAAGCCTGCCACCTCATACTTCTGAAAGCCCTTCTGCGGCCTCCCAGAGGACATCGTGTTTGACAGTCAGACACAATTCACCTCCCAGGTTTGGAGAGTCTTTTGCTGTCAACTGGATATCAACGTGAGACTCACTTCCAGTTATCAACCCAATCCAATGGACAGGTGTAATGCCTGAATCAAAAAATCAGTCAATATTTACAATCATATTGCAGCCGTGATCAACTAGGATGGAATGAGTTCATACGCTGGATGGAATACGCCCAGATCTCCCTTATCCATTTGTCCACCGGATTATCCCCATTTCAGTGTGTCTCGGGGAAGCAGCCCTCATTGTTTCTCTGGTCCATGGTTGTAGGCGATTGGATACAATGGAGCCAGGTCATCTGGGAAAGTGCTCATGTGCACCTCCAAAAAGCAATTTGTCTAAAGCTTTTCCAAGCAAACCAAAGGTGACAACCACATCCCCAATACCATGTTGGCCAAAGGGTGTGGCTCTCCACCCATAACCTCAAGTTTAAGTGTCCCCATTTCATTGTCCCATTCGTAATCACGAGACAAGTCTACCCAGTCTCCTAACAACTGCAACCTCCATCTTACTACCACATTTCCCCGATCTTCCATGTCTCCCTCCTCAAACCAGCTCACTCGCCTCCCACCAAAGGGAGCCCTCACCCGAATATTATGCCACTTTGGGGTGGCACGGACATTTAAGCAGCATGCACGCTGCCTTTCATTGCGAAGTATCGCTTCAGTGTTTTACAAACCAAGCCTTTTCTGTATTGCTTCAGGTAACTTTTTAGTTTTCTTTTGTATATATATATATACAGTACGTCGAATTATTATTGTCTTTACCTTGTATATGCTTTAATTGTTTTTTTTTTTGTTGTTTTTTCGTTAACTAAGCCTGATAAATGTACCTAAAAGTTATTTCATTGTTCTTCTTCCTGGTATGTATATTCTTTATTTTTGGCCTGGGTCTGGGCACTCGGGGTAGGGGAGTGGTCATTCCTTGGGAGTGATCTTCTTCACCTTCACGAGTTTGTGTGTATGTGTCTGTGTGTGTATGTGTGTGTGTGTGTGTGTGTATGTGTGTGTGTGTGTGTGTACATGTGCAAGAAAGGAATCTTTGTGGAGAGGTTAGCCTGACCCTCTGCCTCTGTTTGTTGGCTCCAGTTCCCTGCTTTGACTCTGGTTTTGAACCTTCATGGTCTACTGAGAAAGGAACAAATGTATCTTTATTTATTTAAATGCCGCTTTTATTAGAGAACTGTCAATAAACTATCTATTTTTGTATGGTGGCCAATGTCTCATTATTGGTGATTTGATCCTTTGCATGTTAATTCCTTGGATGAAATTCCTAGGGTGGCATAGTCGGATAGTGTGAAGCTGTTTTTCCTGATCAATTTTCAGTGTAATTTGCTGAAATAGCTTTCCCAACCCCTTTCCCTTACCATTGTCCCTGCTACACTGTGTTAGCTGAAGAAATTGTCAAAAAAAACCCTCTTTAAATTGGATGACAGTAGAGAGTTTTCTGCGATACATGTTATATTCCTAAAATGTAAACCTAAATTTAAGGCTTAAAAATGTTAATGCTGTTTACAATAGGGTTAATCAGGGGAATAATTTCCACTGGGACTGGGGGACATGTCCCCCCACTTTTCAAATTTGTTTGTTATGGTTTTTTAACCGTGCGCCGTCATCGCCGTGGAGGAGCTGGACTCAGAGAGTGTGCCTGTGTCGGTGCGCATGTCCGTGTCCAGGAACGACGCACGCTGAAAATATATGACTGAAAGGTGTAATGAACAGGTATAATGAACAGGTACAATGAACAGGTATCACGGTTGCGTCACAGTCAGCGATGAAACGCCAGAAGCAGCAACAGATGATTTTAATGTCATCATGGATGAAAAGAAAGAATGGAGATGTGAGTCAGTAAATTAGCTCAGGTCAGGATTATCATACTTTTATGAACATTCTGTGTAACATGAAAATGAGTTGACTGTTAACCGCACATTTTCTCTCAGCAACGTATGACAAGCAGACTCTGGATGCTAGTTTAATTATAACTAAGTCATTTTCATATCAGAGGACAGATGAGGTGGATAGTTAGGTGGAAATATGTGATTGAATGAATAGATGGAGGACAATGTTTTTAATATATTTTTTTTATGTTTGTGAGATTGTGTGCCAATCTTGCATCCTGTGTACCAGATAAGTAGTGTGTCTGTTGTATTATCAATTTTTCCATCCTTTTGGATTACAGAAGTAAGGATTATAGATGGTTATTCCTACCCTGCTATAATACAGTGTTGGAGGAATAAAAATGATCTACTTTAGGTATTTGTGCTGCACAGAAAATTAGCACAAGGAATGTAAATATTTTAATTTGTTCAGTAACTAAGGGTGGTTGTTTATGCATGAAAGACAATTATTAAATTAATGATCAACATTTTCATATAATTGTAGGGGAGAGCGGGGACGGTTGAAACACTTTTTGTATTTTCTTCAGTTTCTCAGTGACCGTTTTTAGTAGAAAGCCAAAATTTTAATATATTACACTTAAATCTGTCAGCTACTCACCCACATTGTTGTAACATCCATACGTGTAATAATATATGAACAATGTAAACTTTAACAGACAAAGTGAAATGTTGCAACTGACCCCCTAACAGGGGACGGTTGCAACATTCATTAAAATGTAATTAAATTAATACATTATATAACATCATACTGCAATTTCTTTATTTTATTTGTGAACAGACAGAGTTAAATTGGTTAAACTGATAAAGACAAAGAGTAATAAAATTAACAGAGGTCGTAGGGTGAGGTCATAGTTCTCAGGTGAGAAATCGATATGGGAAGGTGTCTCTTGTGCAGTTCCAGCAGTTGTGGGCAGCACAGGTGGCAGTGGTTAAGCAACAGCAGCTGGAGACAGGATCTGCAGGAGGTGTAGGCAGGGCAGATGGAACTGGTGGAGCTGCAGTGAATGGAGGAGTATAGTCTGTCACCAAAGATGGTGCAAAGTCAACATCTTGGAAGACCTCCTGATTAAATGGCCAAATGCCAGTGCACCTAAAACCTAACTGCACATTTGCTGGTGTTGCTGCCAAAGGGAGGGCCAACCTAACAATCCCAGGAATGTCATAAATTGACATTGTCAGCCCTGGGTGGCTCTTCATCCATGAGGCACAGAAAGAGTTCACAGCTCATTTTAGAGGACCATAAGCAGTACGATCCAGTGGCTGTAGTTTGTGAGAGCAGTGAGGTGGAAAGGAAAGCAAGACAATTCCATTGTCTCTACAGAAATTTATTCCTGTCAGAGACAAAAGGGATGAGTGGTTGTCCAGTATAAGCAGGACTTTAGCATCCACTGAGGACTGTGGTGTTGGAAATGCTTCAGAAACACGATAAAGTCTTCTACCAGCATCCACCCGGATGCATTGGCTGTTCCAATGCATCCAGGTGGGCCATCACGGATAAAATGTTTTTTGAAATGGACACAAGGGAATACAAAGTGAGGTGGGATCATATTCCCCACTGACTGCACAAGCAAGGGTCACAAGTGTCCTTCTTTCTGCTGATGTGGATGACCCAAACTGTCTACCGCCATGCCTGGCAACAATATTTTCTGGGTTTTGGACAGTTGTAACCCCTGTTTCATCCATGTTCCACACATCTTTTGCATGAAATTTGTTGCAACAGCAAGGTGGGATGGTTGCAACACCTTGTTGCAACTGTCCCTACTCTGACAGCCATGATAAAACTTGCTATGCTAGCTAGACACAACAGCTTTGACACTTGCTAGCTATGCCTATTAGAAGCTAAGAAAACACTGATTTAAATTATATGAATGAATAATGCTTCACAAAAACAGTTTAAACAGTATGAGAAAAATTCTGAGCATTAAAAAAAAATACTTTTTTACTTGAATTTTGCTTGTTCTAGAAGGAATGGTCACACATGGCTGATTTCTTGCAGATGGGGGGAGGGGCTCACTGAGCATGTACAGTATGAGTATTGTCACTCTAGCTCATTCCTGATTGGAGAAATAAGCCTTGTTGCAACTGCCCCATGTTGCAATCGTCCCCGCTCTCCCCTATATTAATGTAGCTGCTGTCTATCTGCAAGTGATAATACATAATAGCTATGTAACACACACAGTTTATAAAAACTTTCTGCTGTTTCTATTCTAAAGCCCTGCAGTTTGGTGGATGTGTCTCTGACAGACATCCTGTAAAATTATTTTCATTTAATTTCATTTCATTTCACAGTCATTTATTTTACATTTTCAGGTTGTCACCTCCCATTGGGAATCTGAACATCTAAGGCAACCCTCACCGGAGTTCTGATTAGTCACGTGATCTATTTCCGGTTCCCATGGACATTTAAGCAGCACGCCCACACATACACTATATTGCCAAAAGTATTCGCTCACCCATCCAAATAATCAGAATCAGGTGTTCCAATCACTTCCATGGCCACAGGTGTATAAAATCAAGCACCTAGGCATGCAGACTGTTTTTACAAACATTTGTGAAAGAATGGGTCGCTCTCAGGAGCTCAGTGAATTCCAGCGTGGAACTGTGATAGGATGCCACCTGTGCAACAAATCCAGTCGTGAAATTTCCTCGCTCCTAAATATTCCACAGTCAACTGTCAGCTGTATTATAAGAACGTGGAAGTGTTTGGGAACGACAGCAACTCAGCCACGAAGTGGTAGGCCACGTAAACTGACGGAGCGGGGTCAGCGGATGCTGAGGCGCATAGTGCGAAGAGGTCGCCAACTTTCTGCAGAGTCAATCGCTACAGACCTCCAAACTTCATGTGGCCTTCAGATTAGCTCAAGAACAGTATGCAGAGAGCTTCATGGAATGGGTTTCCATGGCCGAGCAGCCGCATCCAAGCCATACATCACCAAGTGCAATGCAAAGCGTCGGATGCAGTGGTGTAAAGCACGCCACCACTGGACTCTAGAGCAGTGGAGACGCGTTCTCTGGAGTGACGAATCGCGCTTCTCCATCTGGCAATCTGATGGACGAGTCTGGGTTTGGCGGTTGCCAGGAGAACGGTACTTGTCTGACTGCATTGTGCCAAGTGTAAAGTTTGGTGGAGGGGGGATTATGGTGTGGGGTTGTTTTTCAGGAGCTGGGCGTGGTCCCTTAGTTCCAGTGAAAGGAATTCTGAATGCTTCAGCATACCAAGACATTTTGGACAATTCCATACTCCCAACTTTGTGGGAACAGTTTGGAGCTGGCCCCTTCCTCTTCCAACATGACTGTGCACCAGTGACCAAAGCAAGGTCCATAAAGACATGGATGACAGAGTCTGGTGTGGATGAACTTGACTGGCCTGCACAGAGTCCTGACCTCAACCCGATAGAACACCTTTGGGATGAATTAGAGCAGAGACTGAGAGCCAGGCCTTCTCATCCAACATCAGTGTGTGACCTCACAAATGCGCTTCTGGAAGAATGGTCAAAAATTCCCATAAACACACTCCTAAACCTTGTGGACAGCCTTCCCAGAAGAGTTGAAGCTGTTATAGCTGCAAAGGGTGGACCGATGTCATATTGAACCCTATGGATTAGGAATGGGATGTCACTTAAGTTCATATGCGAGTCAAGGCAGGTAAGTGAATACTTTTGGCAATATAGTGTATCTACGCTAAGTATTGTTCCCTTGTGACATACTGAGAGTTTATGATCTCTGCTTCGATTTCTGTGCTTGACCTCACCTGTTTTTTGACCACTGATCTTGCCTTGTGTTATTTGGATTACTGTGTATGACCTCGCTTGTTTCTCGCTCACCCGTTCTGTTTTGCGCTTCGGACTTGTTTACCTGTTATAGTGTGTTTCTGGTTTTGACTCGCACTTTGTTTTTCTTGACCACGTTTTTGCCTGTTGATTCTGCTGCAAATAAAACCGCTGGATTCTACAACCAACACCTCTGGCACTTCATTACACAGGTACAGTTTAAAATAAAAGTTTGTTCAACAGTGGAAATTGAGTCTCATATTATTTACATTTTATTCACACACAAAACGTTAATGGTGAACATTTTTGACTTTATAAAATGATTTTCTCAAGTCTTGGTGATCGGCTGCTATTAAACAATAAAGAAAGTAAGACATCTTTTTTATATAGACAGTATAGTAGCCTACTATTGTTTTTGACAGAATTTATCATTATAATCAACTTAATTATTTCCTGGATTTTGTATCACCATACTCCCTAAATGTACATAAATGCAGGAACTGGGATTCAAATCAAAAACATTTTCCCCCATTTTGTGTCCCCTCCACTTCTGAAACCAAAGTTACACCCTTGGGGTTAATAATCTAGAATTAACACTGTGTGTATACTTTGTACAGTGTGTTGGTAGTCACAACAAGCCATAGCCTTATTAGCTTATTAGCCATAGCCTCTCAAAGTTCAGGATGATGAATGAATGAAACTATTAAAAAACATGTTTTTTTTTCTTACTGCTTCTTTTCGACCATCGTATCTAACAGCTGAGCAGAAAATAGTTTAAGGAGAAGTGCATGTGGTTTACAAGTGCTGCTGTTGTTTTGCTCCACTTTCTGCTGAAGTAATCACTTCACTTGACATATTTTGGTGAATACTCAGACAAAGAAAGAGAGAAAACAAACTTTTTCTCTACTCACATAAGATCTGAAAAAAGAATGCTGAAAATATTATTGAATTTGATTGACTGATATAAATATTAAAAAGACGAAAAAAGTGCTCTTTCTAACAGAATTGTCACCATTTCCTTCCTCTTTAGGCTACAACTGTGTGTTGACATTTGTCATTTACAGTCAGAGCACACGTCTATTAAAGGAACGGCATTTATTTACTGACTCACAGCAGAAAACGGAGACCACTTAGCACATGAGGCTAACATGCCCGGTACATCCTGTGTGTAATCATGCTAGCTGGAAACAGCAATACATCTTTGCTGAAATTTGCTTCATTAACTGCTGATGTTTTTGTATTGTGTACTTGTGTGTTTACTACCACTTCTGAATTAATGCTAAAAAATGGTTTGCAACACAGTTGTTCTATAAAAACTAGAACAATTTTCAAAGTTGTTATTAAAGAGAGCAGGGTGTGTCAGCATGAGAACAGACACTGTGTATGCACTGTTTACAGAGTGGTTTTGGTCAACATGTGTGAACAGATAAACTTACTGCCTCAGCAAACCCAGTATCTCACTATGTCAAAATGTTTATCTGTAAAACTAGAGTTAAAACACACTGCAGGGTGAAAAAATGCATTCTTTCTTTATAGTATGGAAAATACAATATGTTTTCCTGTTCTCCTTAATGTTAACTGGAACAGAAAAGGTTAGTGTTGAATTGTCCTGAAGATTGTCCTGTAGTACAGTACTGCTTCTCTGCCACACGGGGCAGTCACGAGCAGCTACTTTTCTAAAAATTAATCTCATGTACAATATTTAATAAAGTGATATTTTAAGCTTTTTTCAGCACTTTACAGTGAATATTTAGCATATTCTATAACAGTAGCTCTGACAATTGTAGTAGCAATGTAGTACAGTGTATTATATTATTTTTACATCTATTTCCCCCATGTAAATATTTAGCCTATTGTATAACAGTAGCTCTGAAGATACTAGTAGTAGAGTGTTAATTCAAGTTCAATTCAATTCAATTTATTTGTATAGCTCTATTAACAATGGATATTGTCTCAAAGCAGCTCTGTAGAAGTATAGAAACAGAAAAAAATTATAAAGTATAAAGTGTATTAGATTATTTTGACATACATTTTCCCCACGTTAATGTAGATAATTTAAATTAAAAATACACCTAATCAAATCTATGTTAAAAGCAATAATCTATTTTTTACTCTCTCTTATTTGTGAGAGGATGAATGTAAGAATCCATTTCAAAACTGGACTGTTGGAACAGAAGTTTTTATTCATAATAAGTGTCATGTGGTTACAGAACTGACACAAGCACAATAAAAAAGAGTAAAAATATTTAACTACTGACACGAGTTCTTCATATACAAAGATGTTTTATTTATTTATTTGAAGTGAGACAAAATGAAGCAATGTATATGAGTAGCTTTGTTAAATTTGAAGGATCAATAATGTAACTCTAAAATTAAAAATCTAAAACCAAAAACAGGATTAATAGGATTTAGATTTACAAGAATAAAATATTTATCATCAAACATATCACGAGTAACTGTATTTTTCATTAAACACCTACTACCAGTGTGTGATACACATCATCAGCTGCCCGGCCTGCAGGGTTGAGAGTCGTGTACGTGTCGTCTTTAACACTCAGCCCAGAGTTCTGCAGAGAGGAGGGGAGGAGAACATGAGCAGGTTCTCCTAAAGATCTTTACTGTCAGACATTATTATGAACAAAGCAGCCACCTGATGGACATTTCTGTAATAATAATAATAATAATAATAATAATAATAATTATTATTATTATTATTATTATTATTATTATTATTATTATTATTATTATCATTATTATTGTTGTTGTTGTTGTTGTTATTTTGTATTATTATTATTATTATTATTATTATTATTATTATTATTATTATGAGGTTACTAGAAATACTCTGCCATTGTTGAGCACCTGTGCCTGCGGTGTAGTGACTGGGAGAGTAATGGAAGTCCTCAACTTCAGTAGGTAGAGCAATAAAGATCTTGTTAATTCATGACAATAGAATTAATGAGGTGTGTTATATGCAGCAAAGACAGCATTAGATAAATATTTAAAAAGTGCAAATTCTGCACCAGGCCCTGGACAAAATTCTGACCCGGATGTTTGTTTGGATTTGCTTCTACTGGGAATCTGACTGCACCAACTCCGTTATACTTGGTGTGTGGGAAAAAGCTATCCCTCAGTGCCATGGACCCAAGAAAGCTTAAATTCCATCTCCAAACTAAACACTCATGACTTCACAACAAGATCCCAGACTATTTTATATGCCTGTGTGAACACACTGAGAAACATGCAGCATTAACGAAAAAAACACAAAGTTGAAGGAAAGAGCTCTCAAAACAAACTACCTAGTAACTGAACTCAAACAAACTGAGAGATTATGTTGTCATTATATACTGGGTTAGGGTATAGCGTGTCATTTTGTAAACTGTTTGGTTGGTGGTGTCCCATGGGATTGTTTTTTATGTAAAAAATGTGCTGTACTTATAAAAAGGTTGAAAAACACTGGTTTAGTCATCAAACATGCTACGAGTAACTGCATTTATAAACACTTACTGCAAGTGTTTGATACACGTCATCAGCTGCCCGTCCTGCAGGGTCCAGAGCTGCGTATGTGTCGTCTTGAGCAATCTTTCCAGTGTTCTGCAGAGATGAGGGGAGAAGAACATGAGCAGGTTCTGCTGAAGATCTTTACTGTAAGAGATTATTATGAACAAAGGAGACACCTGGTGGAAATTTCTGTAATAACTCACCTGACAGTCACCTTCATCTGCCTTCTTCTTCTTCTGTCTCCTGCTTCTGCTCACATAAAGTCAAATATTTACCCACTGTAATCATCTTCAGAGTCATTAGTGATGAATTTATCACCACAAATATTCTCACCTCAGCCAGAAGAGTGCAGAGAGAAGAGCTGCAAGCCCAAAAAGTCCAAGTCCAACAGCAACATACACAATCACAGAAACATCTGATAGTACAAACACACACACACACACACACACAGATTTTTTACAAGTTCACAAACAGTGCATGATGTAGAACAGAGAAGTGATCTCACAGGAATGAAAAATCCTCACAAGAACCTCTAAAAGTGACAGTTACTGCAGCTGATCTGTCAGAGCCGTGTTTATTCTGAGCCTTGCAGTAGTACTGTCCACTCTGTACAGCTCTGTAACTCTGTCCAGATCCTACAGGTGATGATTCTTTCTCCATATACCAGGTGTAGTTCTGTACAGGTGGGTTAGCATCACTGCTGCAGGTCAGAGTCATTGAACTGCCCTCCACTATCTCACCAGAGGGACTGATGGACACTGAGACACTCTTTGGAGGATCTAAAATGGACAGAAAGATAACACTTTAAGTAAATCAATGACAGTTTTAGCTCTTATTGGCTGTGAGGAGATCTTCAGCTTTAACTTACACAGAACATTCAGAGTCACACTGCTGGACTCCTGATGTCCGACTTCATTACTGCACTTGCACTTATACTCTCCAGTGTCCATGGAGCTGATCTTGGAGATGGTGTAGGTCTTTTCTGTTCCTACTGATGTCGCCTGCTTATACCAGGTGTAGGTCTTCACAGGTGGGTTAGCATCACTGCTGCAGGTCAGAGTCACTGAACTGCCCTCCACAATCTCACCAGAGGGACTGATGGACATTGAGACATTCTTTGGAGGATCTAAAATGGACAGAAAGATAACACTTTAAGTAAATCAATGACAGTTTTAGCTCTTATTGGCTGTGAGGAGATCTTCAGCTTTAACTTACACAGAACATTTAGAGACACACTGCTGGACTCCTGATGTCCGACTTCATTACTGCACTTGCACTTATACTCTCCAGTGTCCATGGAGCTGATCTTGGAGATGGTGTAGGTCTTTTCTGTTCCTACTGATGTCGCCTGCTTATACCAGGTGTAGGTCTTCACAGGTGGGTTAGCATCACTGCTGCAGGTCAGAGTCACTGAACTGCCCTCCACTATCTCACCAGAGGGACTGATGGACACTGAGACATTCTTTGGACCATCTAGAAAGTTCCATGATTAAAGTGAGGAAAGCAGTTCATGGTCATATTTAATGCTTCTTTACTGTCTTTCATCAAGACTTGAAGCCAGTGTTTAACCATTTTTAGCATTTATTGCAACTTTTTTCATTATAATAATTGGCTCAACATTTTATTTTAATCTTTCTTATTGTGATAAATCAGGGATTCCATGCTATAAATGCTTGTATTTTCTTATTTCCCAGATTTTGGGAAAAATCCTAGATGTGATGAGATGAGATGGTTTCAGGTTTTTGGACCACAGTGTATTTAACCAAATGAAAAATGTGATGGAAATAACAATGACAACAAATAACAAATAAAACTAGAATGCTGCATTTCCAGAAGAAAATGTGAGTGTGATTGTGAATATGTTGCTTAAACTATTACAAGACATTCTGAAATAATACATAAATACAACTCCAAGCGGGTCTCGAACCCGGGTCTCCACCATGGCAGGCGGACGCGCTAACAAAGTACCACAAGCAATGAAAGATAACACTGGCAAGTTAACTTATGAAGATGAGGTTTACATCACAGCACTTAGTGCTGCACTCGGTTACAAATATAAAAGTTATACATGCTTAAACTATTGCATTACATTCTCAAATAATAAATACAAACTAAAGTCACAGTTAAAACATGAAGTTTAAACGAACTAGTGCGCGCGCTGGGAACAGTTTAAAGACGATGCGTCCAACCTCTTCCCTCACTCTAGCTGACGTCACACACACACACACACACACACACAGTAGCGGTCTGAAGTCCATAATGCTTTTAAAATGCATATAAAATAAACTATAATACTTATCAGCATGAAAAGTAATAACACACTTAAGCACAACATGAGCAGCATTTTAGCGTTGGAACCATGTTTCTAGCTATTACCGTTTAGGACTAGTAATGTTTTACATGCTTGTTTACGACAGCTCCCGAAAATCTCCGAGAAAAGCCGAACTGTGCGCGCTCTCCTTAAATGCCCGTGCGGAAACCAATATTTTTTTGTGTTTGTAATGCATGTTTAAAAATGTTGCATTTTTCAGTTATTATTTTTGTACTTAATTACTGTATTACTATACTTTATTTCTGTATAACATTTACATTTGCACAATAAATCATCTGCTAGCTACAGCTATGCTTGTTCTCTGACTAAATACTGATACACTGTGGTCAAAACAAATAAAAAAAGCCAGAGGTCAGTACTATGACTAAACTGCAGACAAAGATTTTGGATATCTAGCTTGGTTTGTATGTTTGGTGCAGAATGCGTGAGGTAGAGGGCCCAACTTCAAATTTTTTCATAGGGCCCAAAACTGTTAGCGGCGCCCCCGAGTAATAGCACACTTAAGAAACACATGATGAACATTTTAGCGTTGGAACCAGAATTTTAGCTATTACCGTTTACGACTAGTAGCGCGTCCAGGAAACGGAATAATTATAATAATAATAATAATAATAATAATAATAATAATAATAATAATAATAATAATAATAAATAGTGACGTTAACAAGAGTGTGATTGCTGATGCAATCACACTAATTATCATAATTAAATAAAAAGCATTTCTAAAATGTTTCTAAAACTTTTTTTTAAAATGTATGTTTGCTTAAGATTGTTTTCCTTTATCAACTATCATCTTAAAAAGTATATAAGAAGAAGGTAAATAAAGCTCACATCTGACTCTGAGGGTTTGAGCAGGAGAGAGATGTTCATATCCTCTTACAGCACAGCTATAACTGCCTGCATCCTCACTGCTGACTGACTGCAGATGGACTTCATTGCCCTCGCTGGTCTTTGTGGTTAAATGATGGCTGTTTTTGTACCAGATGAATGTTGGATCAGTCAGACTGCAGGTGGTTTTACAGGTCAGAACGGCTGATTGTCCCTCTGTCACTTCTGCAGGAGTGATCTGAACATCAAGATCTTAAAAGACAAGAGAAAAATCAGTAAAACTCGTAATCATGTGTGGAAGTGGGGGCGTGGCCAAGTGCCGGTTTGTGAATGGAGGGCGGAGCCGAGGGAAATGAGTGATACGGTTCACACACCTGTGCAGAAGTGAATTAAGACTGTTCTCTGTAGCAGTGAGCTGTGGCAGGGATAGAAGAGAGGTGTGTGTGTGTGTGTGTGTGTGTGTGTGTGTGTAGAGAGAGACATAATGTGTTCACTGAAAAGAGAATTATAGAAAATAATGAAAGGTTCAGGTGTGATCTGCCTCCAAGCCTGCCTCTAGTTTCCTCCAAACACGCTACACTGTGATCTGTAATGAAGACACTACTGAGTGTCCACTTACTTTCTGTATAATAATTATGTAGATTTTTAAACATAATCATCTATTTTTAGAAAGTGTTTTGGTTGAAAAGTGAGCTTGTGGCATCTTTCTTTAAAATAAATGCCATTTGCTTTGACATGTCGTTTTCTAATGAAGTGAAAATTAAATGTAGGAAAAAAAGTTAAAAGCTTTGAATTAAGTGTGGATTAAGGGTCCAAAGACTTTTAGGGTAATTATATTTAGAAAATAAGATGATGTTATTTACCTGTAACAGTGAGTGTAACTCCAGGATAACCCATGTATTTGTCTTTCTTTGTGTTTGTACTGATTCTGAAGTAGTACATGTGTTCATCTGTTTTCTTCACATCACTCAGTCTGAGGGAGAAGTGATTCTGTCCATCTGTTAAATACTGCACTCTACCTGAGTAACCTGGTTCATTACACAGATCAGTCGGCTCTTTACCCTCAACTGGGTTTATGATCCAAAACCTGTCTTTCACTGTAAGACGTGTTGGGTGTGTGTAAGTGCCGTTCATAAACACTGTAGATCCTTTTAAAGCACAGAGATTTCTTTGGCTGTATTTCACACTCCATTCAGTCCCCAGAGCTGCTGAAACATGATAGATGAAAGAGGTGATTAGAGGTCATTATCCTGAACCCCATCAAACACTCAGTTAGCTCACAGCTTCACTTTTCTCCTCTGGAACTCCAGGTTGGAGAAATAAAAACTATTCTTTACCACTGGAAGAAAACTGTGTGCAGGATTTGGGGTGTGTTCAGAATTCAGGACTCGTCATGTGGAATTAATAATCAAACTGTGAATCTGCATTATGATCCACTATTCACACTTTCAGTGTTAAGTGTTTTATACTTTAAGTCCAGTGTCACTGACAGACACCTTTTTAACTACAATATTTCATCCTGGAACTCAGGTTTAGGCAAATAAATAATGTTTTTGTCTATTTTAATTAAAATTTTGAAACTTTGCAAAAGTTGCATTTTTTTTTTACATTTTTATTTACTCATGATTCTTAAATTGATCTTCATCACATTTGTCTTGTGTGATATCAGCTGGAGTGAGGAGCAGCGTTAAGTTTCTGACAGTTTGTAGATAAAAAGTCTCAACAAATATTGGTGATTAAATCTGTATTTACTGTCTCCAGTGTGTGTGACTGTGATAATGTAAATGTAAGATTCACCTGTGATCCTGAGGAGAAAGATCAGACAAAGCAGAGAAGATGTTTTTAGGGACATCATTCTTCTATAAAGATTCTACATGTAACTAAAAACATAAAATAAAATTACACCAAGTAACAAAACCAGCATACAAGATACTAAACAGTTAAACTGAACTTTCTTTAGACTAAATGATACATAACTATGTGAGAGATGTTTATTTATGGAAGGAGTCTCCAGTGTCAGGGCTTTGTAACAGTCAGAGGTGAAGCTGTAAATTTCCTGACATCTTCAGGACAGAGGAGTTTATACTACATCGTTTCTCAGTAACATGACAAGCTGCTGTTTCTGTTGTCTTTTGACTTCATGAGAGAGGAAACTTGCATATGTGTGTTTCTATGCGCCGAAAGTGATTTGTTCCTGTGCACGAGGATGTTTGTATATTTTGAACTACCCCTGAGCTGACTCCTAGTGGTTGAAAAGTGTAATGACAGTAAACTGATAATGAGGAGTTCAGTCCCACTTTATTACATCAGCATCATGGAGTAATTACTGACTTTGGTGCTCACAGGATGCTGACAGTTGAAACATAAAATCATATAAAAGGTGCATCTTTATACAGATTTAGATGCAGAGCTGCACAGCTTGTAGGGGGCGTGTCATTCTGTGTGATCACCTGCCAAGACTGTTGCTGATTGGCTGTTTGAATCTACAGCACTGTTCTTGTTACAGTTAGCCCACAGTGTTACTTACTGCTGGTGGAGTATTTGTTCCCAGTTAAAAAAAAAAAATCCTAAATAATCCTCTGAAATCCTCAAAATCTGTTTTTACCACAAATAAGACAATTTGGATTCCAAAAAAAAAAAAAACAGACGTATTTTTGATGTTTTTAATCTCTGAAAGTCATGAGGGCTCAGCACCGCTCATATGAACCACGCCCACATTGCACACATGTAGCCATAACATTGGTCAGTGTTTAAAATTCACATATGTGAAGATAAAAGGCTTTGAGTCAGTTAATGTTCAGGTTTGTGGTGACACACAGGTGAGTTTCTAGAATGTGCTCCAGGGGGAACTCCTGATTCTTTCATGTGCAGTACAACACAGAGGGACCTTGACTTTAGTAAGACGGTGTTGGAGATGGAGAAACCTTTTACAAAAGTGTCAAATAAACCAATTTTTCTCTACTGTGTGCAACAGTAGGGTAGCATCTTTCATCTTTTTTCGACCTTTTGACACGCTCCACAATTATCAGTACCTTCAGATGGTGACTGTACTTTTAAAGGGGATGTTGTTTACCATATATGGAGATGTGTAAATGAATGTGGTTGTGAGAGCAGCTTAAAATGTGTTGCTTTTATCAACGTCCATAGCATACTGTGTATGTGAGCATGTGCATATGCGATATCAGTTTTCTTATTTATATTTCTGCTTTTCTTCATTCATTATACCTTATATCATTTAATTTACATAATTTGATCCACAAGGATTTGTGAGCAGAGAAAGTGTCCAAGGAGCCATACTTAAAAAATCTACCAGAAATAGTAAAACATGCTGCTACCTTTTGGATTCTCATTTCAACATCCTACAGTGCTGATCTCAACACACTAATTCTGATCTCAGACACTATTTAGGACAGATACTAGGAGAATTGGGACTCTTCCCTTTTCCTTACACACCTCCTTCAACAGCACATCTGACTCTATTAAAGCAGGAAAATAATCAATAATATAATAGAAGATTACTCCTGGGCCTGGACAAGAAACAGGGCCAAAATATTTCAATATAATATCATGACCCTTAAAGACATGTTTAAGGTACATGATATGTGCTACAAAATAAACAGTCTTACAGTTTTCTCATATTCAATCGTAAAAGTTGAATTAAGCAAATTAGCTAAAGAAATGACATGTGAACTGAAAATATTTTGAACACGGAACCTGTCAATGTTCAGGAAATGTAGATATTAGACTAATGAGTGAAATTAGTCATTAAAGACATGTTTAAAGACATTAAAGACTTTTTTCTTACCGTGTCCTTTTGACCCTCGTGTCCAACAGTTGAGCAGAAAATAAAGTGTCAGGAGAAGTGCATGTGGTTTTCAAGTGTTGCTGTTGTTTTCCTGTTCTTTCTGCTGAAGTAGTCACTTCTTCTGAAATAGCGCAAATACTCAGATAAAGAAAGAGAAAAAAACAAACTTTTCTCTAATCTCATAAAATAAAATCTAAAAAAAATGCTTTACTGATATAAATATTGGATCAGAACACAGTGGCTCTCTGAAAGCCTATAAAACTAGAATAACTTTTAAAGTTGTTATTAAAGAGAGCAGGGTCAGCATGAGAATAAACACCATGTACAGAGTGGTTTTATCACCTCAGTCATCTGTGAACAGATGAACTTCCTGCCTCAGGAACACCCAGTATGTGTCAAACTATCTGTTTAACCATAAAACAAGAGCTAAAACACACTGCAGGATAAAAATGCATCATTTATTTATTATATGGTAATATAATATGTTTTCCTGTCTCCATTAACATTAACTGGATCAGAAATGGTCAGTGTTGAATTGTCCTGCAGTTTGTCCTGTAGTACTGCTGCTTTGCCACATGGGGCAGTTACGAGCAGCTACTTTTCTAAACACAAAACTTATGTAAAATAGGAAATAAAGTGGAAATTTAAGCTTTTTTCAGCACTTGAAAGTAAATATTTTGCATATTCTATAACAATAGCTTTGACAATAGTAGTAGCAAAGTAATATAGTTTATTACATTATTTTTTCATATATTTTTACATTTTTACTTGCGGTGATTGTGTGTGTTTACATCAACATGGAATGGTGCAATAACTCTTATTTCTAGTGCTTATTTCTAATTACTGCTCATCGCTAGTGGAGTACTTCACTGTTAAATGCAGGCCATTTGATTTACCTCAGGAAAAAAAACACCACCAGGGTAGAAGAAAGCCTTAAAAACAGCGAGGGCCAAACTGTTCCACGGAGACTAACCCACGGAAGTCTGCTGGACCAGACAACATTCCTGGTAGAGTGCACAGGGAGTATGCAGAACAGCTAGAAGATGTCTTTACTGATATCTTTAACATATCTCTGAGCAGCATATAATATCTCCCTACATATAAACACCCCCCACCTCTCCAGCACGCTCACACTCAGCACTGGATCCCCTCAGGGCTGTGTGCTGAGCCCTTTACTGTATGCCCTGTATACCTATGACTGCACTCCATCCCACCCAAACAACGCTATCATCAAGTTTGCAGATGATACGACCGTGGTTGGGCTCATCTCCGGAGGGGATGAGATGGCTGACAGGGCTGAAGTAGAGAACCTGTCCGTCTGGTGCTCACAGAACAATCTGACACTGAATGTACATAAAACTAAAGAATTAATTATGGACTTTAGGAAACACAGACAGGACCACGCCCCCCTCCTCATCAACAGAGATCATGTGGAAACTGTCTCCACCATCAGATTCCTGGGCCCCCACATCTCGGCTGAACCTTTCCTGGACTCCCAACATCAAGGCCTTAGTAAAGAAAGCTCAGCAGCGGCTGCATTTCCTGCGGGTCCTCAGGAAAAACAACTTGGACAAAAACCTGCTGATGGCTTTCTATCACGCCTCCGTGGAGAGCACACTGACATACTGTATGGGTGTGTGGTATGCAGGCTTCACAGCTGAGGACAGAAAAACTGTGCAGAGAGTGATAAATACAGCTCAAAAATCATCAGCTGCCCTCTGCCCTCCCTGGATGACATATCCAGGTCCCGCTGCCTCAGAAAAATCAAGGCCATCACAGGAGACTCCTCACATCCTGCTCATCACCTGTTTGACCTGTTGTCGTCTGGATGGCACTTCAGGTCAACAAAGTCTCAAACCACCAGACTAACAAACAGCTTTTTCCCCTGGGCCATTCAGACTGCAAACAATCACTGAACACACACACACACACCCACACACACACACACACACACACACAATATACACTTTACCTCATAAAATGTGCAATTTCACTGTGCACTTTAAACAGGAACCGTTTTTTACACCTGTACAGTGTTTTGTATTTCTTTAAATTGTTTATTTTAATTATTTATTTCTTATTTTATATACTATCTGCTATGCTTTTTATGGTATTTTATTCAGTGCACTGTGTTTGAGAAGAGCATCCACAGTTTCGTTGTACTTATGTGCACTGACAATAAAGTTTATTCTATTCTATTACATACATAAAGACCACCTCCATTGTCCCTGTACAGAAGAAGTCTACAGAGTCCTGCCTCAATCACTATTGTCCCGTTGCATTCACACCCATCATTATAAAGTGCTTCAAGAGGCTTGTAATTAGGCACATGAAGAACCTGCTGCCACCTTCCCTAGACCCCCTGCTGTTGGCATATAATCCCAACTGCTCTATAGACAATGCCATCACCACAACCCTCCACCTGGCCCTTAAACACCACATACATATGAATGCTGTTCATAGACTTCAGTTCAGCTTTCAACACAATCATTGCTCAGCACCTGATTGAAAAGCCGAACCTGCTGGGCCTGAACAACTTCCTTTGCAACTGGAACCTGGACTTCCTGACTGGGAGACCTCAGTCTGGATCGGGAACAGCATCTCCAGCACTACCACACTGAGCACTGGGGCTCCTCAAGGCTGTGTGCTCAGCCCATTGCCATTTACTTTTCTAACCCATGACTGTGTATTTAATTAAAATTTTTATTTGACAAGGAGCTGCTCATGGCTGCCCCATGTGGCAGAGCAGCAGTACTAAACTACAGGACAAGCTACAGGACAATAAAACACTGACCATTTCTGTTCCAGTTAATGGAGGACAGGAACACACTGAAGTCTAGAGACTCCACCTTCAGACCAGGGTAGAAGACAGCTTTAAAAACAGCAAGGGCCAAACTGTCCCACATGGACTAACCCATATTTTATTATCCATATTATAAATAAACAATGCATTTCTATCCTGCAGTGTACAGTGACAGTTTGACACAAACTGGGTGTTGCTGAGGCATTAAGTTGTTGCATCTGTTCACACATGTCGACAGACGTGGTAAAACCACTCTCTACACAGTGCCTACACAGCGTTTATTCTCACGCTGGCACAATCTGAGCTCTTTAATAACTCTTTAATAAAATAATTAAAATTATTCTAGTTTTATAGGCTTTCAGAGAACCACTGTGTTGTGTTGCATTTGTTTTTGTACAATTCAGCAGCGGTAGTAAACACACAAGTCCACAATACAAAAACATCACCAGTTAATAAAACAAACTTCAGCTAACATGCGTCACTGGTACCAGCTAGCATGATTACACACAGGATATGCTGGGCATGTTAGCTTCACATGCTAAGCGGTCTCCTTTCTCGGCTGTAAGTCAGTAAATAAATGCCACTACTTTAACAGACATGTGTTCTGACTGTAAATGACAATGTAAACCCACAGTTGTAGCATAAAGAAGAAGGAAATGATGACAATTCTGTTAGAAAGAGGATATTTAATCCAAATAGCTTTCTTCAAAGCACTTTAGTATCAGTAAATATTTAATCATAATTTTAGAACATTACACTTGCTAGTTTTGCTCTTAATTTATGACTATTTTGTGTTTTCTGCTCATTGTCAATATGAATTATGAACAAAATAATCGCTGCAAACGCATAGTTTCCGCTGTTAGCATGACTAGCTGAAATGATATAACCCTCAAACACTTTGAAACAACTCATACAACACTCTAAACAATGACATTCACGTCATATGCTATTGTTAACATGTTTAAGATAATGTAAATGCATTTAGGTACACTTTAATCCTTGATGAGAAATAAACAGTTAAGAAAAAAGTCACAGGAGACAGAGCTGCTACATCTTCTTCTGAAGACGTGTATTAATTCAGCAGTGCACCCTCTCCCTCCATAGGTGAACCCTCACAGAGAAAGGCAAAACGAATAAAATGATCAACCGATCAGTATTCAAAATAAATAATGGAAGATATAATACAATATTGCACACTATAACATATGTTCAAGGAATATATTAAATTTAATATGATTTATCCCTTTTTTTACCATTTTCTTCTTTTTTCATAACCACTACATTTACACTGGTGCTTTAAGTTGCAGTGTGTCTTTAAATGAGGCCATTTATTTGAAGTGAGTATAATAACACTATCTAAATGAATATTGTTATTTTACTGTATCATGACAGTGTACTGTATATCAGTGTTTACAGTCCTGTAAAGCCATAGTGGTTCTCTCTCTGACCTTAACCTGCTGTGACTCATTTGAGTTCATTTCTCTCAGTCATGTGGAAAGAATTGCTTTACAAACATTTAATCAATTGTGAGCTTTTTCCTGTCACATCATTGTAAACTATATCAATGCAATATTCAATGTTATATAAATCCTGCATTATAATTATATTTAATATTACAATGTTAAGTAAAGACTTCAGAGGAAGACTTTGTGTATTGTCTCAGTCCCCAAGAAGACTCACTCCAGGGAACCCGGTGACTTTAGGCCAGTTGCTCTGACCTCACACATCATGAAGTCTTTAGAATAGCTTCTTCTCCATGTCCTCAGAGGTCCACCACTCTCATGATTCATTGCAGTTTGAGAACCAGGTGAAGTTGGGTCTAGATGATGCCCATCATCTGTCTGCTACACAGGACTTACTCCCATCTGGACAAAGAGAGCAGTGCAGTGAGAATCATGTCTTATGATTTCTCTAGTGCCTTTAACACCATTTGCCCCCACAATCTAAGATAGAAGCTGTCAGGAATGGGAGTAGAATCGAGCCTGGTGAGATGGATCACAGACTAGCTCACTGACAGGCCACAGTATGTCAGTCTGAATGGCTGTACTTCAGACACTGTGGTCAGTAACATTGGAGCACCACAGTGGACTGTGCTCTCTCCCATACTGTTCACCTTGTACACATCTGACTTCCAGTGTAACTCTGAACTCTGCCATATTCAGAATACTCGGATGAGTGGTGTAGGTCTAACCATCTGCAGCTGAACACATTCAAGACCAATGAGATGGTGATGGATTTTTCTAGGAACAACCCACACTCTCAACCTGTGTCCATACGGGTGGTTGATGTGGAAATGGTCAGGACCTATAAATATCTGGGGAAGCAGCTGGATGACAGGCTGGACTGGACCATGAACAAAGACACTGTCCTTGGGAAGGGACGGAGCTGTCTGTACTTCCTTAGGATTCTTGCCTCCTTTAACATCTGCAAAAAACTGCTTCACATATTTTACCAGTCTCTGATGGCCAATGTCCGTTTCTATGCTTTGATGTGCTGGGGCAGAAGCTGCAGAAAGAGAGTTGTGGTATGGCTGGACTGATTGGTGAGGATGGCGGTCTCTGTGATGGGAACAGAGCTGGACTTACTGGTGATAGTAGTAGAGAGAAGGACCCTGGACAGATTGCTCTCCATGTTCCCCAGAACCTCTTCCCCATTTGGGAACCACTGAACTGAATGGGGTTCATTGCTGGAAATATTCTTCAGTTCTAACAGAAGCCTATGGGAGTGTCACAACTCTCTCTCTGAGTGGTGCTGTGTAGCGCGCTGAGCAGGGGAACGGAACAGCACAGGGGACTAGGTCACAATAAAGGCTTCTATTATTTAGCCAGAAAATAAAGCAATAAAACTTAAGTTGCACTGACGTTGCTTTTTCCTCAGAGAAGTGGGAAGGAAGACTTTCCTCGGCTTGGGTTCTCGTGAAATTTTTTGGTATAGGAACCTGTGTCTCTAGTTTTTATTTCATGATATAATAAGCCTGTTAAAAGCCTGTGGGGAGTGAAATGGTGTGAATATCAACACTTCTTAAACACAATCTTTCACACTTCATTAGTCATAGTTTGATCACTAGACATGAGGGTGGAGAAGGCATGGTAAAAAAAAAAAACTTTAACGTTTAATATCATTAATTTACTAAATTTGCTCTTTATATGTACATTTTCTGCCCATTGAGAGTCTCAGAGGCTCAGAGGCTTATTTGCTTTTGTGTAGAACAGAAGGCAAGTTCAGAAACTCAGAAAACTCTCTGCTATCGTGCTATTAAACAATATGTTTAGAGAGATTAATAACCATTTCTTCAGCTAACACAGGAAACTAAATGATGCGCTACATATGACATCAGCAACACGCCTTAACGACACTCATTTGGCTGTTTGCTTGTTGGACAAGAGGGTCGAGTAGAAACGGTAAGAAAAATTTATTTAATTTTTTATGTTACTAATGTCACTCATTAATCCAATGCCTATATTTCCTGTAGACAGAGAGGTGTGTTGGGAAAAAGGAAAAGTCCCAATTCTCCTAGTATCTGTTCTAAATAGTGATAAATTAATTTAAAAAATAAATTAGTATGGACCGAAATGTAGGATGTTGAAATGAGAACCCAAAAGGTAGCAGGATGGTTTAATATTTCTGGTAGATTTTTTAAGTGTGGATCCTTGGAAACTTTTTTCTGCCCACAAAACCTTGCGGATTAAATGATATAAATCAAATTATATAAAGAATAATGAATGAAGAAAAGAAGAAGTATAAATAAGAAAACTGATATCACATATGCACATGTACACAGTATGTAATGGACGTCGAATGCAACACATTCTAAGCTGCTTTGCTTCTGCACAACCACATTCATTTACACATCTCCATATACAGTAAGCAACTTCCCCTTTATAAATACAGTTGCCTGCTGAAAGTACTGCTAATTGTGGAGCATTCCAAAAGATCTAAGAAGATAAACTAACCTACTGTTGCACACAGTAGAGAAAAAAACTGGTTTATTTGCCTTGTGCCTGGGGATAAGCTGCAGGTTCCCCATCACCCTGTGTGGGACAAGAGGGACAGAAAATGGATGGAGGGTTTTAAAGGTGAAATAATTAATATTTTATAATGAATATGTATTGAACTCTCAGTGCCTTTGCTATTTTGCCAACAGTTTGTTATAAAACTATTTTGTTGTAAATAGTAATGTAAATAATTTGTTGTAAAACTCTTTACATTGTGACACATATCATGTATCGTAAAAATGTCTTTAAGTATTATTATATTATATTACGATATTTTGGCCATGTTTCTTTGTGTTGTGTTTCTGAGTCCAGGC
The DNA here is from genome assembly GCF_019097595.1 of Hemibagrus wyckioides. NCBI lineage: Eukaryota > Metazoa > Chordata > Actinopteri > Siluriformes > Bagridae > Hemibagrus > Hemibagrus wyckioides. The sequence continues at coordinate 20,000,719 of NC_080735.1, read as the reverse complement.
TCAGGACTAATCTTGTCTTGTGTAATTTATTATTTTCCTGCTTTAACACACTCACATCTGCTTTGGTTTCTGATGAGTTGAAGGAGGTGTGTAAGGAAAAGGGAAGAGTCCCAATTTTCCTAGTATCTGTTCTAAATAGTGTCTGAGATCAGAAGTAGTGTGTCCTGAATCGCAGGATGTGGAAATGAGAATCCAAACGGTAGTTTACATTTTCTGGTAGATTTTTGAAGTGTGGCTTTTTCTGCAAAATGATATCACACATGCTCACATACACAGTATGCAATGGATGTTGATAAAAGCAACACACTGTAAGCTGCTCTGCTTCTGCACAACCACATTCATTTACACATCTCCATATACGGTAAACAACTTCCCCTTTAAAGGCACAGTCGCCTGCTGAAAGTACTGCTAATTGTGGAGCGTGTCAAAAGCTCTTAAGATAAACACACAGAACAGTAAGAAGTAACACTGTGTGCTAACTGTAACAAGCCCAGTGTTGTAGATTCACACAGCCAATCAGCAACAGTCTTGGCAGGTGATCACACAGAGTGACACGCCCCCTACAAGCTGTGCAGCTCTGCATCTAAATCTATATAAAGATGCAGCTTTTATATGATTTTAAGTTTCATCTATCAGCATCTTGTGAGCACCAAAGTCAGTAATTACTCCATGATGCTGATGTGATAAAGTGGGACTGAACTCCTCATTATCAGTTTACTGTCATTACACTTTCCTACCAGTAGGGGTATAAAAGGAACAAATCACTTTCTGTTCATAGAAAAACACATATGCAAGTTTTAAAGATTAAAAAGTTTTTTTAAGAGCCCTGGCTTGTAAAATATGCATAAGTTTTAGTTCACTTCATTTAACTTTATTCTATTTAACTTTAGATCTGTGTTTGAAAAAACTCTCCTTTAAATATTAGATGCTGCTAATTTAATTAACATGTGATTAGTGCATGACAATTAAGTGCATTTTAATCCTTCATTAGTTGCTTTGAACAGAGCTGCTATCATTGAATTCATGCACAGATTTTCGTTTGTGAATGTTCCATTATTGTGATTTATTAAAATGTCTGTAAACGCTTAAAGAGTGCTCCTAATATCTGTAGGATATATTGTTTTTCCTCTCTTAACCTATTTATTTGCTTAAAGATGTATTTAATGTCCATAAAACATTTTTACATTTAGAGCAGCTATAAACAGTCATTCCCTCACCAGTCTCTCTTTATTCTCTCTCATAAAAAGACAAAAGAAACAGCAGCTTGTCATGTTACTGAGAAACGATGTAGTATAAACTCCTCTGTCCTGAAGATGTCAGGAAATTTACAGCTTCACCTCTGACTGTTACAAAGCCCTGACACTGGAGACTCCTTCCATAAATAAACATCTCTCACATAGTTATGTATCATTTAGTCTAAAGAAAGTTCAGTTTAACTGTTTAGTATCTTGTATGCTGGTTTTGTTACTTGGTGTAATTTTATTTTATGTTTTTAGTTACATATAGAATCTTTATAGAAGAATGATGTCCCTAAAAACATCTTCTCTGCTTTGTCTGATCTTTCTCCTCAGGATCACAGGTGAATCTTACATTTACATTATCACAGTCACACACACTGGAGACAGTAAATACAGATTTAATCACCAATATTTGTTGAGACTTTTTATCTACAAATGTATAAATCTGTAGTTTTATATCAGTGTGTCACTAGCAGCTGTGGTGTCTGAAAGATTTCTCAAATGTCTAATCAGTGGACTGCAGAATTTTAAATACATTTCTATATTAAATTCTCACATCGTGCTCTATTCAGATTTGGTGTATTCAGTATTTACACAGGGAAAAGTTCCAGGTATTTGTGTTATGTGTGACATTGTGGTTATCAAACTGTCAGAAACTTAACGCTGCTCCTCACTCCAGCTGATATCACACAAGACAAATGTGATGAAGATCAATTTAAGAATCATGAGTAAATAAAAATGTAACAAATTGCAACTTTTGCAAAGTTTCACTGGATTTAAAGTATAAAACACTTAACACTGAAAGTGTGAATAGTGGATCATAATGCAGATTCACAGTTTGATTATTAATTCCACATGACGAGTCCTGAATTCTGAACACACCCCAAATCCTGCACACAGTTTTCTTCCAGTGGTGAAGAATAGTTTTTATTTCTCCAACCTGGAGTTCCAGAGGAGAAAAGTGAAGCTGTGAGCTAACTGAGTGTTTGATGGGGTTCAGGATAATGACCTCTAATCACCTCTTTCATCTATCATGTTTCAGCAGCTCTGGGGACTGAATGGAGTGTGAAATACAGCCAAAGAAATCTCTGTGCTTTAAAAGGATCTACAGTGTTTATGAACGGCACTTACACACACCCAACACGTCTTACAGTGAAAGGGTTTTGGTTAATAAACCCAGTTAAGGGTAAAGAGCCGACTGATCTGTGTAAAGAAACAGGTTACTCAGGTAGAGTGCAGTATTTAACAGATGGACAGAATCACTTCTCCCTCAGACTGAGTGATGTGAAGAAAACAGATGAACACATGTACTACTTCAGAATCACAACAAACACAGAGAAAGACAAATACATGGGTTATCCTGGAGTTGAACTCACTGTTACAGGTAAATAAAATCAATTTATTTTCTACATATAATTACCCTAAAAGTCTTTGGACCCTTAATCCACACTTACAGTCTTTTTTTCTGCACTTTATAATTTTCACTTCATTAGAAAACGACATGTCAAAGCAAATGGCATTTATTTTAAAGAAAGATGCCACAAGCTCACTTTTCAACCAAAACACTTTCTAAAAATAGATGATTATGTTTAAAAATCTACATAATTATTATACAGAAAGTAAGTGGACACTCAGTAGTGTCTTCATTACAGATCACAGTGTAGCGTGTTTGGAGGAAACTAGAGGCAGGCTTGGAGGCAGATCACACCTGAACCTTTATTTTTATAACTCACTTTTCAGGGCACACATTATTTCTTTCTCTCTCTCTCTCTCTCTCTCTCTCTCTCTCTCTCTCTCTCTCTCTCTCTCTCTCTCTCTCTCTTTTCACACACACACACACACACACACACACACACACACACACACACACACACACGTCTCCATCTTCTATCCCTGCCACAGCTCACTGCTACAGAGAACAGTCTTAATTCAATTCTCCACAGGTATGTGATCCTTACCACTCACTTCCCTCGGCTCCTCCTTCCATTCACAAACTGGCACTTGGCCACACCCCCACTTCCACACATAGTGTCACAACATTGCCAGCTATTTACCGTAACACCCAGCAGAGAGACCCGTCACCCCAATTCTGAGACTTCCTGTTCTCTACTTCCGCTATCATGAAAATAAAACACACGGGCACCAACACAGTGGCACAAATTATCGTTTGTACTGAGCCTTGTTTCTAGTCTAGTTTGCCCATGTATTGACCTGCTTTCTGCTGTTTTGTTTGCATCGCTGACTGCTGTCCTTTGTTTTTGCCTTATGCTGATTTCACTGTGTTGGCCTTTACCATTAAAGCCTGTTACACACAGTTACAGTGGTTCAGTGTTTAGGTTGCCATCCTTTGTTTTGCAGAACCTCTTCACAATATCTGGGCCTTAAATCAGCCAGTTTCTGTAACTGTTGTGTAACAAACCTTTCAGTTCATCCACACTGGAGCATTGTCAATCATTTATAATTAATTACATCCATGGATTCTTTATAGAGTTTAGGTCTGGATTCAGTTCTTCAGAAGCTGCTCTCTTTCTGTGCAGGTTTTTTGCATATTTTACCCATGCTTTCTATTTCTTGCTTGAAGTTAGTCCCAAGTTAGTGGATGTATGTAGTCAAGTACCTTCAGTTTCATCCAAGTGTCATCTTGGACATCCAAGTTAAAAGTGGGCTTATGGTATCCTTCTTTAAAATAAATCTAATTTTAATATGATGTTTTCTTATTCATTGAACAGCTTTGTACCAGATTAATGAAGATCTATCTATTTCATGTTCTTACTGAAATAGGTTTCATAAGTTTGTACCTGATTATTCAGAGTGCCTGGAACATTCATGCTGCTGTTTGTCTCATGTGATTTGGAGAAAGCAGAGCATTGACTTTAGGACAGTTTTACTGATTTTTCTCTTGTTTCAGATCATCTTGATGTTCAGATCGCTCCTGCAGAAGTGACAGAGGGACAATCAGCCGTTCTGACCTGTAAAACCACCTGCAATCTGACTGATCCAACATTCATCTGGTACAAAAACAGCCATCATTTAACCACAAAGACCAGCGAGGGAAATGAAGTCCGTCTGCAGTCAGTCAGCAGTGAGGATGCAGGCAGTTATAGCTGTGCTGTAAGAGGATATGAACATCACTCTCCTGCTCAAACCCTCAGAGTCAGATGTGAGCTTTATTTACCTTCTTCTTATATAATTTTTAAGATGATAGAAAAAACAATCTTAGACCCACATACATTAAAAAGTAAACATTTTAGAAATGTTTTTTATTTAATTACGATAATTTTATTTGTTGTCATTGTTATTTCCATCACATTTTTCTTTTGTTTAAATACACTGTGGTCCAAAAACCTGAAACCATCTCATCTCATCACATCTAGGATTTTTCCCAAAATCTGGGATTTAAAAAAAAACAAACAGAATTAACCAGAAGGGTTTAGAACTTAAGAAACAAAGGAAATGTTTAATATCTTCAATATATAGTTAATGAAGATTCTACACTATTTCTTGGTCCCTATTATAAATTTACTCAGATTAGTGATAATGGCCATGTTATCTCCTGTGTACAAATGGTCAGATTTTTAGTGTAATGTTTTCTACTGAAGCTTATGATCAGATGATGCTCCCATGGATTTAATCTAAAATGTTATCATAATGTTTTATACATTAACTTGTGGAGTTTATGCCAGCTCGAGTGCAAACTGTCATTAAAGCAAAAAGGGGAAGAACCAAATGCTATAAAACTCTGAAATTCACGACAATATTTAAAGGACTCTACATTCCACCTAATGTGTTGTCACTAGATGTCACTATATTCATTCTTGCAATGAAAATTGTTCGATTGTGTTTTATTATTTTTGTATTAACTAAATCTGTTAAATTAATCTGAAAGCAATTTTATTTTTCTGTTGATTAGTGAAATAGAGTGGTAAGTAATACAGAGAGTTTAATTCTTTCTTTGGTTTATGAAAGTAAAAAAAGAAAATACAAGCATTTATAGCATGGAATCCCTGATTTATCACAATAAGAAAGATTAAAATAAAATACTGAGCCAATTATTATAATGAAAAAAGTTGCAATAAATGCTAAAAATGGTTAAACACTGGCTTCAAGTCTTGATGAAAGACAGTAAAGAAGCATTAATTATGACCATGAACTGCTTTCCTCACTTTTATCATGGAACTTTCTAGATGGTCCAAAGAATGTCTCAGTGTCCATCAGTCCCTCTGGTGAGATAGTGGAGGGCAGTTCAGTGACTCTGACCTGCAGCAGTGATGCTAACCCACCTGTACAGACCTACACCTGGTATAAGCAGGCGACATCAGTAGGAACAGAAAAGACCTACACCATCTCCAAGATCAGCTCCATGGACACTGGAGAGTATAAGTGCAAGTGCAGTAATGAAGTCGGACATCAGGAGTCCAGCAGTGTGTCTCTAAATGTTCTGTGTAAGTTAAAGCTGAAGATCTCCTCACAGCCAATAAGAGCTAAAACTGTCATTGATTTACTTAAAGTGTTATCTTTCTGTCCATTTTAGATCCTCCAAAGAATGTCTCAGTGTCCATCAGTCCCTCTGGTGAGATAGTGGAGGGCAGTTCAGTGACTCTGACCTGCAGCAGTGATGCTAACCCACCTGTGAAGACCTACACCTGGTATAAGCAGGCGACATCAGTAGGAACAGAAAAGACCTACACCATCTCCAAGATCAGCTCCATGGACACTGGAGAGTATAAGTGCAAGTGCAGTAATGAAGTCGGACATCAGGAGTCCAGCAGTGTGTCTCTAAATGTTCTGTGTAAGTTAAAGCTGAAGATCTCCTCACAGCCAATAAGAGCTAAAACTGTCATTGATTTACTTAAAGTGTTATCTTTCTGTCCATTTTAGATCCTCCAAAGAATGTCTCAGTGTCCATCAGTCCCTCTGGTGAGATAGTGGAGGGCAGTTCAGTGACTCTGACCTGCAGCACTGATGCTAACCCACCTGTGAAGACCTACACCTGGTATAAGCAGGCGACATCAGTAGGAACAGAAAAGACCTACACCATCTCCAAGATCAGCTCCATGGACACTGGAGAGTATAAGTGCAAGTGCAGTAATGAAGTCGGACATCAGGAGTCCAGCAGTGTGACTCTGAATGTTCTGTGTAAGTTAAAGCTGAAGATCTCCTCACAGCCAATAAGAGCTAAAACTGTCATTGATTTACTTAAAGTGTTATCTTTCTGTCCATTTTAGATCCTCCAAAGAATGTCTCAGTGTCCATCAGTCCCTCTGGTGAGATAGTGGAGGGCAGTTCAGTGACTCTGACCTGCAGCAGTGATGCTAACCCACCTGTACAGAACTACACCTGGTATAAGCAGGCGACATCAGTAGGAAATGAAAAGACCTACACCATCTCCAAGATCAGCTCCATGGACACTGGAGAGTACAAGTGCAAGTGCAGTAATGAAGTCGGACATCAGGAGTCCAGCAGTGTGACTCTGAATGTTCTGTGTAAGTTAAAGCTGAAGATCTCCTCACAGCCAATAAGAGCTAAAACTGTCATTGATTTACTTAGTGTTATCTTTCTGTCCATTTTAGATCCTCCAAAGAATGTCTCAGTGTCCATCAGTCCCTCTGGTGAGATAGTGGAGGGCAGTTCAGTGACTCTGACCTGCAGCAGTGATGCTAACCCACCTGTGAAGACCTACACCTGGTATAAGCAGGCGACATCAGTAGGAAATGAAAAGACCTACACCATCTCCAAGATCAGCTCCATGGACACTGGAGAGTATAAGTGCAAGTGCAGTAATGAAGTCGGACATCAGGAGTCCAGCAGTGTGACTCTGAATGTTCTGTGTAAGTTAAAGCTGAAGATCTCCTCACAGCCAATAAGAGCTAAAACTGTCATTGATTTACTTAAAGTGTTATCTTTCTGTCCATTTTAGATCCTCCAAAGAATGTCTCAGTGTCCATCAGTCCCTCTGGTGAGATAGTGGAGGGCAGTTCAGTGACTCTGACCTGCAGCAGTGATGCTAACCCACCTGTACAGAACTACACCTGGTATAAGGGAAATGAAAGCTCACCTGTAGGATCTGGACAGAGTTACAGAGCTGTACAGAGTGGACAGTACCTCTGCGAGGCTCAGAATAAACACGGCTCTGAGAGATCAGCTGCAGTAACTGTCACTTTAAAAGGTGAGGGTGATGTAAATGATATATCATATAAATGATATAAATCAGAATCAAACTAATAAATATAAAACATTGATTCTTTATCACATCCTCGTCCACACAGGGTCCCAGAGCGTAGGTGTATATGCAGGTCTTGGTGTTGTTCTGTTTGTGTGCATTTGTCTGACTGTCACCTTCTGGTGTATAAGGTAAGAAAATACAGATTGTTTTCACCTTAATATAAAAAAAATGACAACAACATACTTTTCTGTTGTACAGACCTGTGAGTTTGAATATTTTTCCAGTAAACACTCCTGTTATTATCTGAATATATTTTCTGTACAGTATTTTGCCAAATGGTCGTGTATCTCTGAAACAATTTACTATTATTATAAGCTCCACTCTTCTGTGAAGAACTTACAAATAGTGTATGTTTTGTGTTTCCTGTGACAGGAATAATGGATTTATTATATTTTATTTACTCTTGTTGCTTTTTTGTTTCAACAGGAAAAAGAAAAGAGCTGGTTCAACGCCAGACCAAAGTTTAAGACAGGTAAATAAATAATTGTTGTGAAGTGTATGTGAATATCCTTTAAAGACTTTTTTAGGATTAATTTCCTGTAACACCATGCGTCTGTGTGTTTTATTCCTATTCCTATGTGTACTATCTGTTTAACTTGGTTTGTTCTAGAGTTGTGTTATTTGAACTGTGTTAAATTGTATAGTTTGTTGATCCTATAGTGTTTGTCTCAGGAGAGTAATCAGGAGTAGTTTCAGTCTCCTTTAAGGTGTGATTGTGGGCAGGGTTTACTAATTTATATTGAAGGTGTAACCAGTTGGTTCTAAAGTTGTGATATTTAACCTGTGTTATATTGTTATATATCATAACTGTGTTATAAAGTTATGACTAGTTGGGTATGTCCTGAGAGCTGAGATTATGAGAGCTTATAATTATTATTATTAACAGTAACATAATGCTAACATTATAGTTAACATTGTAGAAAATCCATGTCAGAAATCAGTTCCTGTTCTCTTTTACATTTTAGCAACTATTAGCAGTTGTTCCCTCAGCAGCCTCCCTTTATTCTTTCTGTTGATGTTAATAAGACAAAAAAACAAGGCTTGTCATGTAACTGAGAAACCTCAGCATAAACTCCTCTGTCCTGTCTCTGTGATGTCATGTTCTTCCACCTCAGGATAATCTTTATGCCAACATAGCAAATCCAACCAACACTGTATCTGATTCAGCCTCAGCCCATCAGGATGAAGTTCTGTATGCCAGTGTTGTACACCAGAGGGCAGTTGATCCCAGGAAAGCTGAGAGTTCTGCTGTGAAAGCTTCTGCCTCTGAGGACGGGGAGGTTCAGTACGCTAGTGTTAGATTTAAACGCACCACTACTGCTGACTACAGGTGAGAGGAGCTGGTGTGTTTCCTCCAGTCTAACAGAGCTGGAAATGATCTTCTGCTGGATCTTAGTGTAATAATTGTCTCTCTTTCTGTAGGCCTTCCAATGTTGAGGATCCCACTGTAATCTCCAGCAGAGTGAAATAAACAACTTTCACATATTAATTCAATCTCATCAGAAGATCCACAGCAGAAACCTTATAGAAACTTTGATGGCTAATTTGTAAAATTAAACTTGTTGTTACACTGTACGATTACAGCAGTGCTTTAAGAGCATTCACACCAGACCAGTGACACTCAATCATCTGCTGGTTAGCGTGTCACATTGTGTGTGACAAATTATCTGCAAAACACAACTCACACACAAACAATTTTTAACACAAAACACCTACAGTGTAAAACCATCTTTAGACCTTCTAATGGATGAATACATAGATACATAATACATTATAGATAGATAATATAGGATAGTATACATAGGCCCTTAACTTGTAAGTTCTGGTGTGACTGGACCTGTATCTCTCTTATACACTTTGCAGTGAATTTCTTCCACACACTGGTTTCTGGAAGTCTACAATTAACTCATTGGTCTTTGTGGCATTGATGGTGAGGTTGTTGAGGGAACACCATGCTGATAGTGTTTGAACCTTCTCCCTTTAGACCAATTCATTGTTTTTGCTGATCTGACCAAGCACTGAGGTATCATCTGCACACTTGAAGATGTTGGTGTTATGCAGAGGGACACAGTCATGGGTGAACAAGGAGTAGAGCAGTGGGCTTAGCATCCAGCCTTGTGGGATGCCAATGTTCAAGATGAGGGTTGAGGACATGTGATTACCCAACCTTCTATTACTCAGAAAGTCCATAATCCACCTGCATATGGAAGTGCATATGCCCAGGTCACTAAGCTTAGTGATCAATTCAGTGGGAACAACGCAGCTGTGTGAGAGCTAAATGAAAAGAAGTGGAAATGGTGTCCTCTGTGGACCTGTGAAGGTGGTGTGTAGTAGCAAACTGGTCTAATGTAGGTGGTAGGTCTCAAAGCACTTCATAACAATAGGAGAAAGCACAACAGGGCGTAAATCATTCAGACACTTTGCAGATGAATGCTTAGGCACTGGTTTGATAGTTGTAGTCTTCAGACATGTTGGTAAAAGTAGCCTGGGCCAGTGACAGGTTGTAAATGTCACTGAAGATTTTTCCAGTTGGTCAGTACATGCCCTGACCACATGCGCAGGTATGCTATCAGGGCCAGCTGACTTTTGTGCATATACTCTGCTCAGTGCTGAGTGCACATCTGTTGTGGAGAGCGACATTAGATGATCAAATGTGGAGGAGTCAACATTTGTGGTGTGATGTCTGATGTCTTGGTCAAAGTGAACAAAGAAGTGCTTGAGATCTGAGAGGAAGGCATTGCTAGTTGGTAGTGTTTGTATTGTAGGTTTGTGGTCAGTGATAGTCTGGATTCTTTTCCACATGCATATGTGGTCGGAGTTGCTGTGGAATTGCTCCTCGATATGAGGTTTATAAAGGCTGTAAAAGCTTTCCTAACACCCTTGTCCAGGTTGGAGCTGGCTCTGCTATAGTCCTCTGCATCATCCAACTTAAAAGCAGCATCTCTAGCTTTCAGCAAGAGACGGCTTCTGATTAGGAAAGTTTTTACATGCCTGACAGACGTTGTTAAAATGTGATGTTGTTAAATCATTTGTTGATATGGTCCAGAACAGAGGATTTATAAATGACTATGTCTGTGTGTAGGCCTGAACTGGCCTGTTAGGCAAACATGCTCCAGTGTTGAAACTGTTGCTGTAATGAAGAAATGTCTCCCTCTGGCCATACCTTCACTGTTTTCACTGATGGTTTCACATGTTTGATGAGTGGTGATCAGACAGACCCAAGTGGGGAAGGAAAAAAGCCTTGTACGCTTCAGTATTGTTTGTATATACATAGTCCAGTGTGCTGTCCCATCTGGTAGAGCAGGGGACATTCTGATAAAATTTAGCAGTGGCTGAGAATTCTCTTGTTAAATAAGAGTGTCTGAATTTAATCATCATATTCTCCACATGGGCCGAGGAACGACTTTCAGTTACAATTGAGTCTGTGCACCAAGATTAAATAAAATCTCAAATCAAGACAAGTTTAAGTAGAGAATATTGGATAAGTGTAAATATGTATCAGGATTAAACTGCTCACAGTTTGTATATATAAAGATAACTCATTATAAACTCTCCACCCTTAGTTCAGAATCCAGCTTTAAGACAATAAAATGCAAAATGCAGCTTTCTAGTAAAGCATATATGTATCAGTAAATATTTAATCATAGTTTTAGAACTAGGTTTTCTAAGCATTATATTTGATGGTTTTCTTGTTTTGCTGTTAATTTATGATTGTTCTGTTTTCTGCTCATGGTCAGTATGATTTACAGGATTCCATTTAATATGTATGTGTATAGTGTTTATCACATTTACTCTGGTGCATTAAGTTGCAGTGTGTCTTTAAATGAGGCCATTCATTTGTGTATTGTGTACTAAGTGTGTATAATAAACTAATCTAAATGAATATTGTTATTTTACTTTATCATGCCGGTGTATTGTACATCAGTGTTTACAGTCCTGTAAAGCCATAGTGGTTCTCTCTCTGGCCATAACCTGCTGTGACTCGTTTGACCTGAAGGAGGAGCTGTTGGTTTCATTTCTTTCAGTCATGTGGAAAGAACTGCTTCACACACATTAAATGAGTTCTTACGCAAACAGAAACTTTCATTTTATACTGCATTCATTCATCATTAAATAAAATTCTGTTTTGTCAGAAATCATAAGCTTTTTCCCATCACATCATTCTAAACTGCACTGATGCAATATTAAGTGTTATATAAATTCAGCATTACAGTATTATATTAATATATTACAGTACATTATCATATTGAGTATTATAATTACAGTGTAGTATACAGTAGCATAAAATTTAGTATTATAGTATTTTGTTTAGTATAATAGTTTATTATCAATATTACAGATTTTTTCCGTATTGAATTTAATTTCCTTTATTTATAGATATTTTTAGCACTATGTAATGTTCTCCCCCTTGAGAACATCAGGGGGAGTCAGAGACACAGTAAAACGGTGAACTACAACCTTCATCACCCACATCAAGCTCATCAGAGCACAATGCGAACAATATTTTTAAAATGACCTAATTCGTTCTATGAATCTTTCATATTATTATTATTTACAGGCATAATACTTAGGACATGAAATGGATGGCATAACGTTGACTGTGTTTTATACTTTGTGTATAAAGTATACATAAAGTGTTAATTCTAGATTATTAAGCCGAGTGTAAACAGCATTAACCATTTTTAGCCTTAAATTTAGGCTTACATTTTTAGGAATAAATTTGTTGTAATTTATCTGCTTTTGTATTAAACATAGGAGGCAATGTGAGCAACATGTAAAACCTCTTTGCTGTTGTGCTATTAAAAGATTTTGGACACACACACACACACACACACACACACACAATCAGCATTATCACTCCATTGCACACATTGTTGAAGACAGGTCTGGTATTCCAGCTGAATAATCTCTACAAATGGAAGTTACTTACTCCATACTCTACATATATGGTGATTTGGTGCATTGAATCTTTATGTAAATGAGTGTAGCTATGCATGCAGTTTAGAGAGCATAGAGGATTTATCATTCAAAGTGTACAAATTTTTGTAAGCACGTGATAAACGCCAGTACGAGGTTTTGTTCAGTGGTGTCACTAAAAATGCTAATACTGTACTGTAAATGCTTATTTTTAGAGTTTAAACCCTAAATATGACCCCAGTCATGCTCCCAAAACACTTTCATTTCATTTAAAAGTTAGCTTTTAATACATTACCCTTAAAAAAAGAAATAAATGTTTGACGTCGACTGTATAAAAATCAAGGGAAAAATCACTGAGATCACTTCTTCACGTAATATACACGCATGTTGAACCGAGTACAAGGGGCGGGGAGATGAACCGCGACATCATGCATACAAAGTCAGAGTGTAATGGAGTGTCAGAGTTTACTGAAGAGGGGCAAAATTCAAAATTGCAAATGTACTGCCATGTACATTTGTTACATTTACAGAAAATGAGAAATTCTAATAATTATAACAGTATAACTGTGAAAAGTTAACTTTAGATTTAAAATGAGCCCCATGTAATAATGATTAGGAGAATAATTTCACTAAAAATGACATGGTGTGCTGAAAACTTCAAACCTCAGTGTGAAGGAAAAATAAGAGTAAATAATTGTGTTTAATATATTAAGTCAGTTTTCATTTTGAATAAGACAATAATAACTTTAAGTCTTTATCACTGAAAACATTAACACTGGTTCAGTGGATTACAGACTTAGGATACCATTAGCCTAAAATTGTATTTTTTTTTTATTTATTTATTTTGTTGTTTGTTTAACCATATAACAATACATAAACAGGGAGAGATCAGAGCTAGGTTAAGTGCTTCAGGAAAAGGTAGGTCTTAAGACGTCGTTTGAAGACGGTCAGAGACTCTGCTGTACGGACATCTAGGGGAAGTTTATTCCACCACCTCGGTGCCAGAACAGAGAAGAGTCTAGATGAATACCTACCTTTCACCCTGAGAGATGGTGGGACCAGTTGATCTTGATCTTCAGATCACTCCTGCAGAACCAGCGAGAGAAATGAAGTCCGTCTGCAGTCAGTCAGCAGTGAGGATGCAGGCAGTTATAGCTGTGCTGTAAGAGGATATGAACATCTCCGCTCTCCTGCTCAAGCCCTCAGTGTCAGATGTGAGCTTTATTTATCTTCTTATATAAATTAAATTGATAAATTAAATATTTACAATGATGAAAGAAAAATACTGATGTAAGTAAAGAAAGAAAAATGACGTGTTGAATCACAACTTTGTAATATCACTTGCAGATAGACAGCAGCAACATTAATATGTAATTATATGAAAATGTTGATCATTACTTAATTAATGATTAATAATTGTCTTTCATGCATAAATCACCACCCATAATGTTCTGTGCAGCACAAATACCTAAAGTAGATCATTTTTATGCCTCCAACACTGTATTATTGCAGGGTAGGAAGTAAGCATCTGTAATCCTTACATCTGTAATCCAAAAGGATGGAAAATTGATAATACAATAGATACACTACTGATTTGGTACACAGGATGCAAGATTGTCACACAAACATAAAAAATATATACAATTTCCCCCCTGTCCCCAGTGGAAATTACACCCCTGAGCAGAAGCAAGAGACAGAAGATGAAGGTGGCTATCAGGTGAGTTATTACAGAAATGTCCACTAGGTGGCTTCTTTGTCCATAATAATCTCTTACTGTAAAGATCTTCAGCAGAACCTGCTCATGTTCTCCACCCCTCCTCTCTGCAGAACACTGGGCCGAGTGTTAAAGACGAGACATGTACACTACATCTCGAGTTACTGCAAAGACATGCTGTAAGTGTTTCCTGGAAAAATACCATTAAATGATAATTTAATTGTTGTAAATCTAATTCATATTTTTGTCCATGCCTACCAGTGTGCTATTTTCTCCAAACTTCCACAACTACATCAGGGAACTCTGTGCTATCCTGTAGTCAACGTTCAGAGACAGGTTATTCGCTCTACACCAGGCTGTTAGCTGTTAAGTTGTCTTAATTTGTCACATATACATTACTGCACAGTGCAATTCTTTCTTTGCATATCCCATCCTTGAGGGGTTGGGGTCAGAGCACTGGGTCAGCAATGATGCAGCACCCCTGGAGCAGGGTGGGTTGGGAACCTTTCTCATGGGCCCAATGGTGGCAGCTTAGTGGTGCTGGGACTTCCAGTTAATGACCCAGATCCTTAACCACTTGAGCTACCACCACCCTGCCACTTGAGCTGTTGCACCTCCTCCCTGTATACTGACTCATCATTCTTGCTTATGAGACCCACGATGGTCGTGTCATCAGTGAACTTGATGATGTGGTTCACGTGTGATTTGAGGGGCCCCAGTGCCCAGTGTGGTGGTGCTGGAGATGCTGTTCCCAATCCAGACTGAGGTCTCCCAGTCAGGAAGTCCAGGATACAGTTGCAGAGGAATGATTGTGTTGAAAGCTGAACTGAAGTCTATGAACAGGATTCATATGTATGTGTGCTTTTTTCCAGGTGTGTGAGGGCCTTGTGGAGGGTTGTGGTAATGTGCCTCATGATGAGTCTTTTGAAGCACTTCATAATGATGAGTGTGAGTGCAACAGGACGTTAGTCTTTGAGGCAGGACACTGTAGACTTCTTCTGCACACAGATGATGGAGGTGGTTTTTAGGCATTTAGGGACAATTTTGCTGCTCAGGGATATGTTAAAGATGTAAGTGGAGACATCTGCTAACTGTTCTACATACTCCCTAAGCACTCTACCAGGAATGTTGTTTGGTGTAGCAGACTTCCATGTCTTAATTCTGCATAGAGTTCTCCTCACATCAGCTGTGGTTAGACAGAGCACTTGGTCATTAAGAGGAGGGATAATCTTCCTTGTGACCATGTTGTTCTGCACCTTAAACTGAGCATAGGGTCATTAAGAGGAGGGATAGTCTTCCTTGTGACCATGTTGTTCTGCACCTTAAACTGAGCATAGGGTCATTAAGAGCAGGGATAATCTTCCTTGTGACCATGTTGTTCTGCACCTTAAACTGAGCATAGGGTCATTAAGAGGAGGGATAGTCTTCCTTGTGACCATGTTGTTCTGCACCTTAAACTGAGCATCGAAGTTGTCCAGCATATCTGGAAGGGAGACATCACTGTTACGGGCAGGTGAAGTTGTCCTGTAGTTAGTGATTGCCTGGATGTCCTTCCACATGCACGTGTGTCGTCGCTGTCACAGAAGTGGCTCTGGATTCACCTTTATATTCATCCATGGCTTCCTATTGAAGCAAGTGGTGATGGTCTTGGAGACAGTCATGTCATCTATGTACTTGCCGATGTAGCTAGTCACCGATGCCGTGTACTCCTCCTCAGAGTTGTTGGTCTCTGTACAATATGTCACATTAAGAGTTACAAGAAAAAGGTGACAATACCCATGACATAATCACATGATTAACAAGGAATAATAATCCACCCACCAGCACCCCCACTGGTGGTCTGCTGCTTTGTTTCTGTGTCCCAGTTTCGTGCCTAGGCTGAGTGCTCCAAAGGGGAAGGCTAATCACTTGGGGAAGCACATGCTTGTGAGTTTGGGGCACCATGGTTTGAGTCCCTCTTCCTATTGTTTGCTGTTCACACAGGTATGGTTGAGAGCACAATTCCTTTAAGGTAGTTTTCCACCAACAACTTAAACCTTGGCCTTTTTCTTTAATGTCCTTTCTCTTCATGTTTTTTTTTTTTACTGGCTAATGTGCATAATTACATAAAGTGTTAAGACCTGTGAGACTCAGCTGTTCCTACCTTACTGTTGTCAAATTACTGTTTAATGTTTACATATGTTGTGACAATTGTAACTTGTCTCTTGCAGAATACCCTTTTAATTTTTAAGCATAATCTAATTAATTAATTAATTAGAGAGAGAGAGAGAGAGAGAGAGAGAGAGAGAGAGAGAGAGAGATACTTTGAGTGTATGAAAGTGTGAATAATACATTTTCGAGACTGATCAGTTCTGTGATATTGCAGCAGAAGTTTTTCCTTTATTTATAAAAACTGTCATTGTTACAGAACTCACACACACACAGCAAAAATATTTCAATGTTGACACAATTTCTTCACATACAAAGCAAAATAATACGTATTATTTTATCTTCATTTAGAGTGAGCTAAAATGAAACAATGTATATGAGGAGCTTTTGGCTAATTAACATAGCTGTACTGTGATATATACATGCACTTTATCCTGCTCAGAGTCACAGTGAGTCAGGAGTCAGGAACACTGTGTGCCAGTCAGGACATCATGCTTTGTTTGTCTAAAGCTTAGACCTTTGAAAAAAGGCAAAAGAACCTCAACTCAGAATTCCTACTCAGAAAGTCAGGAGGGTCTCATCATCCCCAAGTTTATCATCTGACTAGCACACAAGTACACACACACACACACACACACACACACACACACAGTTTTATTTCTTCTAAATACACACACTCTGCTGAAAATGGACTTCAGGTAATCTTCAAGCATTCACAATAAAGAAACAATCACTAATAAATGAAAACTAAGCTGCTGGCAGAATAAAACACTTCACACATTTCTAGAAACTGACTGAAGCTGCTTTAAATGGCTGTAACTTGCTGATGTTGCTGGTTAAAAGGAGTTTCTCCACTTCAGTGAGGATCTCTCTATTCATCCTCTGTGTCAGGATTTATTTATTCATCATGTTCCTCAAGGTCTGAAAAACACAGAGAAACATCAGAAATGTGTGTTAAAGCACAACACTTTAATAACTTTTATTTACATCAGTCATCATCACACACACTCTGATTTATGTTCATTAATATTATTAATTAGAAAATGAATATAAAAGTAGTGTTGGAGTTAAAGATGTGTATCGTAGCACATATAAAAATATTTATTATGAAATGACACTTTAATCTAGTGGTGATTCAGAGATCAAAATCTCAAACTCACTGCAATATTCTCATAGTCAGGGGATGTGGGCGTGTCAGCAGGAGCAGTGGGAAGAGAAATCTGAAATAAGGATGTTGAATTTAAAGAATCAAGTATGTAACTAAAAGTAAATATAAAACATAAACCTCATTGCAAAAAGCTGAATTTAATATTAATTAGATTTACAACAATAAAATATTCATCATTTAATGTAACAGTTATTTTTCAGTAAACACTTACAGCATGTGTTTGTAGTAACTCGACGTTTGCATACGTGTCGTCTTGAGCGCTCGGCTCAGGTTTCTGCAGAGAGGAGGGCTGGAGAACATGAGCAGGTTCTGCTCATCATAATGTTCATAATTATTAATATGAACAAAGCACCCATCTGGTGGACTTTTCTGTAATAACTCACCTGATTGTCACCTTCATCTTCATCTGCCTTCTTCTTCTGTCTCCTGCTTCTGCTCACATAAAGTCAAATATTTACCCAGTGTAATCATCTTCAGAGTCATTAGTGATGAATTCATCAACACAAATATTCTCACCTCAGCCAGAAGAGTGCAGAGAGAAGAGCTGCAAGCCCAAAAAGTCCGAGTCCAACAGTAACATACACCATCACAGAAACATCTAATAGTGTATACACACACACACACACACACACATTTTCTTCAAAACGTCACCCACAGTGCATGATGTAGAACAGAAAAGTGATCACACAGGAATGAAAAATCATCATCCTCACCATTAAAAGTGATGGACACTGCAGCTGATCTGTCAGAGCCGTGTTCATTCTGAGCCTCACAGTAGTACTGTCCACTCTGTCCAGCTCTGTAACTCTGTCCAGATCCTACAGGTGATGATTCTTTCTCCATATACCAGGTGTAGTTCTGTGCAGGTGGGTTAGCATCACTGCTGCAGGTCAGAGTCACTGAACTGCCCTCCACTATCTCACCAGAGGGACTGATGGACACTGAGACACTCTTTGGAGGATCTAAAATGGACAGAAAGATAACACTTTAAAGTAAATCAATGACAGTTTTAGCTCTTATTGGCTGTGAGGAGATCTTCAGCTTTAACTTACACAGAACATTCAGAGTCACACTGCTGGACTCTTGATGTCCGACTTCATTACTGCACTTGCACTTATACTCTCCAGTGTCCATGGAGCTGATCTTGGAGATGGTGCAGGTCTTTTCTGTTCCTACTGATGTCGCCTGCTTATACAAGGTGTAGCTCTGTACAGGTGGGTTAGCATCACTGCTGCAGGTCAGAGTCACTGAACTGCCCTCCACAATCTCACCAGAGGGACTGATGGACACTGAGACATTCTTTGGAGGATCTAAAATGGACAGAAAGATAACACTTTAAGTAAATCAATGACAGTTTTAGCTCTTATTGGCTGTGAGGAGATCTTCAGCTTTAACTTACACAGAACATTTAGAGACACACTGCTGGACTCCTGATGTCCGACTTCATTACTGCACTTGCACTTATACTCTCCAGTGTCCATGGAGCTGATCTTGGAGATGGTGTAGGTCTTTTCTGTTCCTACTGATGTCGCCTGCTTATACCAGGTGTAGGTCTTCACAGGTGGGTTAGCATCACTGCTGCAGGTCAGAGTCACTAAACTGCCCTCCACAATCTCACCAGAGGGACTGATGGACACTGAGACTCTCTTTGGACGATCTAGAGAGTTCCATGATAAGAGTGAAAAAAGCAGTTCATGGCCAATTAGTGTTTTTTTTTGTTGTTGTTTGTTTTATCAGTTCTTAGATACAGTGTTTAGTTTATCTCACTGCTTTTATCCATGTGACTTGGCTATATATTGTAATAAATTATATGTATTTATTTAATATATTTTATTAAACTTTGTAAAACCAACTTTAGTACAATTATATAGTCATAATTCTGAGGATATTTTATACTGTGATTGTTCTCAGTCACCATTGTATCATGTCTTTATTTGCATTTTTCCCTTTGCTTGGATTAGATGGGATTCTGTATAGATTTGTTGTGCTGAAATGCCTAAAGTAATTAGTCACCTGATTGTTTACATTACATGCTAATATAATAAATATTTATACATTCTACCAGGACAAGGACAATGAAGACAGTTCAAGGTCTTAGACAATGTCATTTTTCTTTTCTTTACTTACTTACATCAGTACTTGTCTTTTACTCCTGTAAATATGAAGTGATTTATGATCTATCAGGATCTAATGCATATAAGAAAAATGTAAATAAAGCTCACATCTGACTCTGAGGGTTTGAGCAGGAGAGTGATGTTCATATCCTCTTACAGCACAGCTATAACTGCCTGCATCCTCACTGCTGACTGACTGCAGACGGACTTCATTTCTCTTGCTGGTCTTTGTGGTTAAATGATGGCTGTTTTTGTACCAGATGAATGTTGGATCAGTCAGACTGCAGGTGGTTTTACAGGTCAGAACGGCTGATTGTCCCTCTGTCACTTCTGCAGGAGCGATCTGAACATCAAGATCTTAAACAACAAGAGAAACATGAATTCCTCAAAAGCTGTCATAAACCATTAATGCATCTACTTTTAAATCTCTGCTCTGTCGATGTGTAGTAAAAACATTAAAGAAAACCACTTCAGTAATCTGATAAGAAACTTAAGAAATGATGTATGTAGAAAATAAGATGATTTTATTTACCTGTAACAGTGAGTGTAACTCCAGGATCACCAGTGTATTTGGCTGTGTTTGTTGTGATTCTGAAGTAGTACATCTGTTCATCTGTTTTCTTCACATCACTCAGTCTGAGGGAGAAGTGATTCTGTCCATCTGTTAAATACTGCACTCTACCTGAGTAACCTGGTTCATTACACAGATCAGTCGGCTCTTTACCCTTAACTGTGTTTATGAACCAAAACCTGTCTTTCACTGTAAGACGTGTTGGGTGTGTGTAAGTGCCGTTCATAAACACTGTAGATCCTTTTAAAGCACAGAGATTTCTTTGGCTGTATTTCACACTCCATTCAGTCCCCAGAGCTGCTGAAACATGATAGATGAAAGAGGTGATTAGAGGTCATTATCCTGAACCCCATCAAACACTCAGTTAGCTCACAGCTTCACTTTTCTCCTCTGGAACTCCAGGTTGAAGAAATAAAAACTATTCTTCACCACTGGAAGAAAACTGTGTGCAGGAATTTAGGACAAGTTCACTATTATTTAAGATTAGTTTTTGTCAATTCAGATTTACAACTATGATTGTGGTAGCTTGCATTAATGGGCTAGCAGGGATAATAAATTTTGTCAGATTTTGTTCAGAGAGCATATCATCTAATTTCCAGATGATAAATTGTATGTAGATATTTATTTATTTATATATTTATAAACCAAATGCAACCACCCAAACCAGTGGCTGTGCAAGATAATAATAATAATAATAATAATAATAATAATAATAATAATAATAATAATAATAATGATGATGATGATGATGATGATGATGATGATTATTATTATTATTATTATTATTATTATTATTATTATTATTATTAACACAATGGAATATATGGTAAACCTCAGAAAAATCCCAATAGTTTAACTGTCAAGCTATTTGATACATATTTAATCAATACTGTATATAATATATAATTTCTTTCCTCTTGGCTACACAGCTGGAACTGACTGTACGATTTTAATAATAATATTTTCTAACCTTTATGACATTTTACACATTTTCTGACATGTCTTCTGACTGAAGGATATAATACATCTGCAAGGTAAAACGCACCCAGCCCTGTGTTAATAATTAAAAATATCTTTTTTGTTTGTTTGTGTATTTTTTAATAAATAAAATCAAGCTGTAATTTCAAGATATAAAAATTTCAAGTGTGAATGTTGATGCAATGGGTGACTCACCTGAGCTCACCAGTAGAAAGATCAGGTCAAGTGGCAACACGATTTTGAGGGACATCATTGTTGAAGGTTCTATATACAGTTAAATAAAAAGAAAAACATACTTACAGTAAGTAAAAAAACAAACAAAAAAACACCTACACTAGGTTACATATGTAACCGAGTTCCCTGAGAAGGGAACAAGATGCTGCATCAAAATGGGAATGCTTCATTGAGGAAGTTGTGTCTGAAGCTCTATGTGCACACACTCCAAATTATTGGCTTTGATAGGACACATGACAAAGGTAAGACACAAGGGTGTAACTTTGGTTTGAGAAGTGGAGGGGACACAAAATGGGGGAAAATGTTTTTGATTTGAATCCCATTTCCTGCATTTATATACATTTAGAGACTATGGTGATACAAAATCCAGGAAATAATTAGGTTGATTATAATGATTAATTCTGCCAAAAGAATAGTAGGCTACTAAACTATGTATATAAAATGATGTCTTAATTTCTTTATTGTTTAATAGGGGCCGATTACTAAGACTTGAGAGAATCATTTTATAAAGTCAGAAATGTTCACCATTAATGTTTTGTGTGTGAATAAAATTTAAATAATGTGAGACTTAATTTCCACTGTTAAACAAACTTTTTAATCTAACCACTGTACCTGAAAATGTAAAATAAATCACTTGAACAGGACGTTAATGAACTGTGTGTTGAAGCCTCTTCACCTCATCTGTCCTCTGATATGAAAGCATGACACAAATAAAAATAAACAAAAGTTCATGACAACTGAAACTTTATGGAAATGGTCAACAAAGGATTATCAGGGCCTGACTCTTTGTTTCTCTCCCACCCAACAAGTGAGCAGGTAAATAATATGAAACCACACCCATGTGATGCTGTGACAAATGTTCTAAACATCTAAACATACAAGAAAAGCATTTATTTTGCTAAGATTCAAACTGTATTCAATATTTATCATGTACACTTCTTCCCTTTTATCACCAACAAATCAAAATCACCTGGCCCTTCATACAGCACATAACCATCCTGTTATGTTGTGCTGCTGCTGTTTCTCCCTGTCTCACCCTCTCTGTTCTGAAGCAGCTCCACCTCATCTGTCCTCTGACATGAAAACGAGTTATGATCATATTGAGTTTAACACTAAACTAGCATCCAGAGTCTGCTTGTCATACATTGCTGAGAGAAAATGCGTGGTTTAAAGTGAACTCGTTTTCATGGTACACAGAATCTTCTAATTTACATTAAATATTTTAGCTAACAGTCTGAAGTTACCAAGTGAAGCAGGAGTATGTTGTTACACCAGATTATAGATTTTAATTATTTACTCTATTTTATTTTTAATTATTATTTGTAAGGAGGTATTTTATTTTGAAAGAAGGTTCTGCGCTCTTATTAAAGGAAACAGTCACAGTATGCACATCGGCTGACATCATACACAGGTGAGAGTTTCAAATCACAGAGCAATTGGAGTTCGTCCTCTTTCCTGCAATGTTACTAGAGAGGAGAGGTACGATTTCATGAGCTCCGTTCATCTGATGTTAAATTGTTTTATAGGCATCTATTTAATGTTTAAAATATCAACTTTGAAAAAGTATTCCATGTGATGTTACATTTGACCATTAGTTCAAGTTATCAATCAATTAAATGAAGTTTAAGTGAGTGCTGTTAATGGGTGAATAGTATATTGCGTGAAATGGTGGCCTGGTGTGTGCGTCACGAGTGAGAGATTGTGATTAATATGTGTATAGATAGATATGTTTCTATGTATGTACGTATGTATATATTATGTATTATACAGGTACATCTCAAAAAATTAGAATATAATGAAAAAGGTCAATATTTTTTGTCACTCAGTTCAGAAAGTGAAACCCATATATTATATAGATTCATTACACATTGAGTGAAACATTTCAAGCCTTTATTTCTTGAAATTGTGATGATTATGGCTTACAGATAAGGAAAACCCAAAATTCTGTGTTTCAGAAAATTAGAATATTGTGAAAAAGTTCAATATTGGAAAGTCGTGGTGTCACACCCTAATCAGCTAATTACCTCAAAACACCTGCAAAGGTTTCCTGAGCTTTTAAATGGTCTCTCAGTCTGGGTCAGTAGGCTACACAATCATGGGGAAGACTGCTGAATTGACAGTTGTCCAGAAGACAGTCATTGACACCCTTCACAAGGAGGGTAAGCCACAAAAGGTCATTGCTAAAGAAGCTGGTTGTTCACAGAGTGCTGTATCCAAGCATATTCATAGAAAGTTGAGTGGAAGGAAAAAGTGTGGTAGGAAAAGGTGCACCAGCAAAAGGGATAACCGCAGCCTTGAGAGGATTGTCAGGCAAAATCCATTCAAGAATTTGGGGGAGCTTCACAAGACGTGGACTGAGACTGGAGTCAGTGCATCAAGAGCCACTACTCACAAACGAATCCTAGACATGACCTACAAATGTTGCATTCCTCGTGTCAAGCCACTCCTGAACCAGAGACAACGTCAGAAGCATCTTACCTGGGTTGTGGAGAAAAAGAACTGGACTGTTGCTCAGTGGTCCAAAGTCCTCTTTTCAGATGAAAGTAAGTTTTGCATTTCATTTGGAAATCAAGGTCCCAGAGTCTGGAGGAAGAGTGGAGAGGCACAGAATCCATGTTGCTTTAAGTCCAGTGTGAAGTGTCCACAGTCAGTGATGATTTGGGCTGCCATGTTATCTGCTGGTGTTGGTCCACTGTGTTTTCTGAAGTCCACAGTCAACGCAGCCATCTAACAGGAAATTTTAGAGCACTTCATGCTTCCTTCTGCTGACAAGCTTTATGGAGATGCTGATTTCATTTTCCAGCAGAACTTGGCACCTGTCCACACTGCTAAAGTGTATCAAAAGCTGGTTCAATGACCATGGTGTTACTGTGCTTGATTGGCCAGCAAACTCGTCTGACCCAACAATGCAGATGACCTGAAGGCCGCTATCAAAGCAACCTGGGCTTCCATTAGACCTGAGCAGTGCCACAGGCTGAGTGCCTCCATGCCACACCACATTGATGCAGTAATTCATGCAAAAGGAGGCCCAATCAAGTATTGAGTGCATAGAAATGAACATACTTTTCAGAAGCCTGACATTTCTGTTTGAAATATCCTTTTTTTTATTGATCTTATGTAATATTCTAATTTTCTGAGACACAGGATTTTGGGTTTTCCTTATCTGTAAGCCATAATCATCACAATTTCAAGAAATAAAAGCTTGAAATATTTCACTCTATGTGTGATGAATCTATATATGGGCTTCACTTTCTGAACTGAGTGACAAAAATATTGACCTTTTTCATGATATTCTAATTTTTTGAGATGTACCTGTACTTCTAGGCTGAAACCCCTACTGCTAGGAAAGTGTAATGACAGGAAATAGATTATGAGGAGTTCAGTCCCACTTTATCAAATCAGCATCATGGAATAATTACTGACTTTGGTACTCACAGGATGCTGACAGGTGAAACTTAAAATCATATAAAAGGTGCATCTTAAAATAGATTTAGATGCAGAGCTGCACAGCTTGTAGGGGGCATGTCACCTGCCAAGACTGTTGCTGATTGGCTGTGTGAATCTGTAGCACCGAGACCAGTAATGCGTCTTTGCTGAAATTTGCTTCATTAACTGCAGATGTTTTTTGTATTGTGTACTTGTGTTTACTACCACTGCTGAAATGTGCAAAAGGTTTTATCACCTCAATCACCATGTTTGAAGAGATGAACTTATTGCTTCAGCAACACCCAGTATGTGTCAAACTGTCTGTCTAACTTTAAATCAAGAGCTAAAACACACTGCAGGGTGCAATTGCATGTTTTATTTATAATATGGATGATATAATTTGTTTTCCTGTCCTCCTTAACATTATCTGGAACAGAAATGTTCAGTGTTGAATTGTCCTGTAGCTTGCCCTATAGTACAGTACCACTGCTCTACCACATGGGGCAGTCATGAGCAGCTACTTATCACATGTACAATATTTAATAAAATGAAATTTAAATCTTTTTAAAGCACTTGAAATATTTAATATTAATAAATATATATATATATATAAAACATTATTAATATTAATATAAATACCATAAATATTTAAGATATTCTATAACAGTAGCTCTGACTCGAGTAATTACATTATTTTTTGTGAATGTATGTGTGTGAATAATCAAATTTCAAAACTGTCATGTTGCAGAAGAAGTTTTTATTTATAATAACTGTCGTGTTTACAGAACTTACACACAAAGAGTAAAAAATATTTAAATACTGACGAGTTCTCCACATACAAAGTGACATGATATGTTTAATATGCTTATTTGTAAGGTTAGTAAAATAAATGACTTTGAGTCTCTCTTTCTTTAGGGAATTTAGACATTGGATTAATGAGTGAATTTAGTAAAATAAAAAATTAAATAAACTTTTTCTCACAGTTTCTACTCAACCCTCTTGTCCAACAAGCAAACAGCCTGACTCTATGGTTAAGATGTGTTAAGATGTGTTGTTGGTGTCATGTGGCACACCATTTTGTTTACTGTGTTAGCTGAAGAAATGGTCATAAAGCTCTCTAAATATATCTTTTAATAGCATGATAGCAGAGAGTTTTCTGAGTTACATACTGCTCAACTTTCCTCATATGTTTAATGCAAAAGCAGATAAATTAAAAATGTAAATACGTCATTTGTACTAGACCGTTGCGTCATTAACACGCTGTTGTCATAGGAACTGAACGTGGATACCGGTGTCAGTAAGGTAAAAGCAATGCTAGTTTCTACCCATTGGTGCAATTATTCATAAACATGGTATTAGCTTCCACTGTTATGTCGACTAAGTCAGATGAGAGACACCAGCTTATTAAGATAGAAGAATGTGTAAAGGACATTAGACATTGGATGGCCACTAACTTCCTCCTGCTTAACTTGGACAGACAGAGGTGCTAGTACAAGGACCACATGCAGCTACAAGTGAGCTTTCTGATTACAGAGTAACAGTGGATGGTCTTTTGGTTTCATCTTGTCCAGCAGTAAAAGATCTTGGTGTGATTATTGACTCTGGTCTTTCGTTTGAAGCTCATGTAGATAATATCATTCGGGTAGCCTTCTTTCATCTCAGAAATATTGCCAAGATATGAAATATGATGTCACTTCATGATGCAGAGAAACTAGTTAATGCTTTTGTTACCTCTAGGTTGGATTATTGTAATGTCTTACTGTCTGGATGTTCCAGCAGGAGCAGGAACAAGCTCCAGTTAGTCCAGAATGCAGCAGCTAGAGTCCTAACTAGAACCAGAAGATATGAACACATCACCCCTATCTTAGCCACACTACATTGGCTCCCAGTAAAATTTCGCATTGATTATAAAATACTGTTACTGACCTTTAAAGCGCTAAATGGTCTTGCGCCGCAGTACTTGAGCGATCTTTTAGTCTTTTATGATCCGCCACGCCTACTCCGATCAAAGGGTGCTGGTTACTTGGTAGTACCTCAAGTAGCAAAGGCTACAGCAGGGGGCGGAGCTTTCTCTTTCAAAGCCCCAAAGTTATGGAACAGCCTTCCAATTAGTGTTCGGGATTCAGCCATAGTCTCAGTGTTTAAGTCTAGGCTGAAGATACATTTGTTTAGTCAAGCTTTTAATGTATAGTTTTCTTAGTTAAAGGAGCAGATCTGGAAGGTTCATGGTCATAGAGTGTTTGGTGTACTGGGATGTGTTGGATGCTGTCATCTTACCACCCTCACAAGTCACTCAGGTTTGCTGACTGTGAAGTGGTTGGACACTTTATGTCCCGAGAAACCTTCATGTCTGTCACCTTCTGGCTCTCCCTTTTAGTTATGATGTCATAGCTAGTCTTGCCGGAGTCCTGCCTGCACTTTACACATAATCTACATTGTCTTTAAACATCACATGATCAGAATCATACTTAATATCTTTCTCCTTCTCCCTCTGTCTTTCTCTGTGGAGCTATACACCCCACTCCTGAGCTCCCAGTGTTTGCCAGTTTCCAGTGTGACCACTGCCCTACCCCTGGTCTGAGTCTCGCCGCTTGATGATGCCCACTGATGCTGTGGATGGATCTATGTGGACCAGGAGACAGCCATGGACAGAGCCACTTGGGGACTTTCACACTGTCACAGATCTGCCATTTCATCTGTCAGCCCGTGACAGCAAAGAATTAGTGTCTATAATGACCTTAGAAACTACATTGACCTAATAGTTCCTCATAGTCATTGATTGCTGTTGTAGAAAGAACATTAATCAGTTACAGTTACATTATTTTCTGTTTAGTGTCACCCAAATGAGGATGGGTTCCCTTCTGAGCCTGGTTCCTCTCAAGGTTTCTTCCTCATATCATCCCAGGGAGTTTTTCCTTGCCACTGTCACCACAGGCTTGCTCATTAGGGATAAAATATGGATAAAATAGTTTAATAATTAAATTAATTTATTTATTCTTATTTCTAGTTATTTAGATATTTTTTTTTATTTTTTATTTTAATTTTTTCCCCTCCCCTTTCTCTGTTTCTCTTCTTTTGTAAAGCTGCTTTGAGACAATGTTCAGTGTAAAAGGCGCTATACAAAATATATTGAATTGAATTGAAGTTTCGTACAAGTATGTATTTTCAGTTATGAGACATGCATCATTAATACCATGTTTAATGTATGTTTTAGAGACTGCGGTTTCTGAGTGTGCTTTCACTTTCGATTGTTATTGCCAACCTTATACTTCGCTTATGGGGTCATTGTCATTATTGTACGAACCGGATGTGACATCAGAGCAGGCATGGGATATATGTAGGTAAATGCTTGTTAACAGCTTGCAGCTTCAATGAGTTATGTGTTTCCGAAGCACGGGTGTATATTTTGGAACCCTGTGGATTTCCTTTTTTTACGTTTTAGTCATGAGAGCCTGATGCAGCCACCAGGTTGGGATTTTCCTGCTTTAATTCCCTACGGAAAGCTTCCTTTTAACATTCAATGATTGGTATGCAAGTTTTAATATGGTTGGATATATTCAGGATTGGGCGACTGAATTCGATGAGCTAATGGTCTCGTTTCTTATAGGTTTCCCAGGAGTGCCTGTAATTTCACTCTAGTCCGCTCTGGTCGGCCGTGCTGTTCTGTTTCCAATATGGGGATTCAGCTAACCTTTTAGTTTACTTTTGTATATTCTTTCTGTATTTTTGTATGGATTCTGTTTTGGTTTGGTTGAACATATTTTGATTTACTGAATTCTTTTCAAGGTTGGAAACCTTTTTGTTTTATTTTCTTTTGCATTTTTTTTTATGCTCAGGTTTTTGTGGATGATTCAAATGGGCTTATTAGTTTGTACTTTTTTTTTCTTTGTATTTGTTGTAAATCTGGTTAGCTGAGTCTGATAGACCCAGCTAAAGGTTATTTTATTGTTCTATCTGTTGACGTGCATCTTTGTCTTAGCAGGGCCTAGGCACTTGGGGTAGAGGACTAGTCCTTCCTTGGTGGTGGTGTTTTCCTCACAGTGTGTTGTGATCGTCTTCACGAGTGTGTGTTTGTGTGTGTGTGTGCAAGGAAGGTATGTTTGCAGAGAGGTTAGTGTAATCCTCTGCCTCTGTTGTGGGCTCCAGTTCCCTGCTTTGACTTTTGACCCTTTGTGGTCTACTGATGAAGAAATTAATGCAATTGTATTTAGTTAATGCTGTTTTATTAAAGAATTGTCAATAAACAACCTATTGTTGAATTCTGGCCAATGTCTCTGACCAGTATTGGTGATTCAAACCTGTGCATTGTTAATTCCTTGGGTGAAATTCCTTAGGTGGCATAGTTGGATAGTGTGAAGTTGTATCTCTGATAAATCTGTTAGCGTAATGTGCTAGTATAGTTTTTCCAACATCTTTTCCTTACCCTTCGCTCCTGCCACATATAAAGAGGAAATTTAGTAATTTAATGATATTAAACATTAAAGTTTTTTTTTACTCCACCTTCTCAAGAAGTGTAAGACTCTGTGTTTAAGAAGTGTTGATATTCACACCATTTCATTTCCTCTTGCTGAATCACAGTCTGACCACTCAGAGAGAGAGTTGTGACACTCCCATAGGCTTCTGTTAGAAGTTAAGAATATTTCCAGCAATGACCCTCATTCAGTTCAGTGGTTCCCAAATGGGGAACAGGTTCAGGGAATAAAAAAAAAAAGATTACTTTAGAGTCTTGACCACTGCAGCTTGAATAAGAAGTATTGAATTGTTCAGTAGTGTACCAGCTGTTCTGCCACATGGGGTAGTAATGAACAGTGACTTTTCAAAACAATTCATACACTTGCACACTGTTTTCAATGTTTCCCTTCATCACTCATAGGTGTAATTTTTCAGGAAGTAATTCAATATGAGCACATTCAACACTGAAAGTAAAAACACTGCAGTTATGCAGAACATTATATAGAACTAGAAATATCTAGTTTAGCATCCATTATAGCAACATACAGAAAATCAAAATGATCACAATAACACACCTAAAACTCAGCAGTTAAACTATAAGTAACAGACACTAAAGACTGTACAGATTAAAGTGTCGACCAATGTAAGTTAAAAACCTATGTTTTGCAGTAGCTATTCTTTTCTGTGCAAACATTGGGGTGAAAGATGTGCAAATGAGGGTTAATTTTAAACGTCCAGTGGCATCAAAAAGACAGATGAAAATGTAAAATACATAGTCACTCCTCAGTTTGTGTGTTTCCACCCTGCCCTATAAGTCAAGAAGGTTTTACTGTCATTTCAACCACATATAGAAAACGCAGTACATAGTGAAATGAAACAATGTTTCTTCAGGACCCTGGTGCTACATAAACATACAACATATAGTTTAAAACACAAAAAACAACAACACAGAGCAAAGACAGGAGTTTGTCCTACCCACATAAAGTGCAAAGTGTGCAACTAGGTGCAAACAGAGCAAAGACAAGACAGTGTAAAAACAGTAAGTACAAAAAAAAAAAACCCAACACAAAACAGGACACATACAGTATCTCACAAAAGTGAGTTAAAGCCTAGTTCACACTACAGGATTTTAAGCCCAATTTAAGGCCGATTTGCAAATTAACGAGCTGGCCGACAGATCGGTCTGTGATCGTGGGAAAATCAGTGGGTGATCAGCGCTCAGCAATCTTTATGTGTGAACTACTCAATGACGCATCAAAGAGGCTCGCTGATGTGTTGCAGACAAAATCAAGATATCTGGCATGTTAAATATCTGGGACGGTCGGCCGACTCGACATCACGTGGAGTCAGTTGTAGCTACGACCTCCAGCCAATGAGAGAGCAAGTCAACAGAGTTGAGGTCACCGGAAGGAAAGCAGCAGCAGCAACATGGCTTCAAAAATAGTGTGGACACAACATTTATTTTAATAAATTAACATGTATTTAGAGCGAGACTCCTGCCGACATTTTCATTTTCAAAACAAGCCGAAAGTCTCGCGTCATTTCCGGATCCACCTGTCGCGTGTGTTTTCATGATAAAACGTGGTTTGGGGACAGCATTGAGGCATTGGGTGACAAGAGTTGTTGTCAGATCGTGTGGTGAGTGACCCCCTCTTGTGGATCATTTACGAAGTGTCGCGTAGTGTGAACACCACAAGGACAAAATGACATACAGTGAAGTCATGTAGTCTGAAGAGCAAAGCGATCTGCCGACAGTTAAAGTCTTGTAGTGTGACCAAGCCTTAAGTGGAAATGTCCAAATTGGGCCCAATTAGTCATTTACCCTCCCCGGTGTCATGTGACTTGTTAGTATTACAAGGTCTCAGGTGTGAATGGGGATCAGTTGTGTTAAATTTAAATCGCTCTCACACTCTCTCATACTGGTCACTGGAAGTTCAACATGGCACCTCATGGCAAAGAACTCTCTGAGGATCTGAAAAAAAGAATTGTTGCTCTGTATAAAAATGGCCTAGGCTATAAGAAGATTGCCAAGACCCTGAAACTGAGCTGCAGCACGGTGGGCAAGACCATCCAGTGGTTTTACAGGACAGGTTCCACTCAGAACAGGCCTCGCCATGGTCCACCAAAGAAGTTGAGTGCACGTGCTGAGCGTCATATCCGGAGGTTGTCTTTGGGAAATAGACGTATGAGTGCTGCCAGCATTGCTGCAGAGGTTGAAGCGGTGGGGGGTCGGCCTGTCAGTGCTCAGACCATACGCCACACACTACATCAAATTGGTCTGCATGGCTGTCGTCCCAGAAGGAAGCCTCTACTAAAGATGATGCACAAGAAAGCCCGCATACAGTTCGTTGAAGACAAGCAGACTAAGGACATGGATTACTGGAACCATGTCCTGTGGTCCGCTGAGACCAAGATAAACCTATTTGGTTCAGATGGTGTCAAGCGTGTGTGGGGGCAACCAGGTGAGGAGTACAAAGACAAGTGTGTCTTGCCTACAGTCAAGCATGGTGGTGGGAGTGTCATGGTCTGGGCCTGCATGAGTGCTGCTGGCACTGGGGAGCTACAGTTCACTGAGGGAACCATGAATGCCAACGTGTACTGTGACTGAAGCAGAGCATGATCCCCTCCCTTCGGAGACTGGGCTGCAGGGCAGTATTCCAACATGATAATGACCCCAAACACACCTCCAAGATGACCACTGCCTTGGTGATGGACTGGCCAAGCATGTCTCCAGACCTAAACCCTATTGAGCATCTGTGGGTCATCCTCAAACGGAAGGTGGGGGAGTGCAAAGTCTCTAACATCCACCAGCTCTGTGATGTCATCATGGAGGAGTGGAAGAGGACTCCAGTGGCAACCTGTGAAGTGCTGGTGAACTCCATGCCCAAGAGGGTTAAGGCAGTGCTGGAAAATAATGGTGGCCACATATTGACACTTTGGGCCCAATTTGGACATTTCCACTTAGGGGTGTAGTCACTTTTGTTGCCAAAGGTTTAGACATTAATAGCTGTGTGTTGACTTATTTTGAGGGGAAAGCAAATTTACACTGTTAGACAGGCTGGACACTCACTACTGTACATTTCTTCCCAATGACCTTCCATAGCCAGAACTACATAGCCAATAGATAAAGACATTCCCATTTTCTCATACCAGAACTCTAATTTATCAAAATGTATAAAGCAGCTTATAATACCATGTGTAAAACCTGTTCATACAATCTACAAAACTGGTGTTTATCACATGGTTTTACAAATAGTTGTATACTTTGGATAATAAATCCTCTACATTCTCTACATGCATAGTTACACTCATATATGGTATAGCCAAATCACCGTATATGGTAAGTAACTTCCATTTGTAGAGATTATTCAGCTCATAGCTGGTTGGGAATTATCAGACCTGTCTCAAACAATGTGTGCAATGGAGTGATAATGCTGATTTTGTGTGTGTGTGTGTGAGAAAGAGAAAGAGAGAGAGAGAGAGAGAGAGAGAGAGAGAGAGAGAGAGAAAAAGAGAGAGAAATCTGTAAAAAAAAAAGTTTTGTTGATACTTCTATTTATTTATAAAATAAACTAATTAACAAATTGTTTAACATCTAAACTTATGGCTCCAACCAGAGTTTATCATGATATTGATATATCTCTATATTTAGCCACACTGCTAGGCAATCAGTAAAAGTTGTTAATTATAAGTTAGTAAAATAAATGACGTTGATCCTCTCTATCTACAGGAAATTTAGTTATTGGATTAATAAATGAATTTAGTAACTTAAAAAATGAAATAAACATTTTCTTACCTTTTATACTCAACCCTCTTGTCCAACAAGCAACTGAGAGTGTGGTTAAAACTCGTTGCTGATGTGATATGTAGCACGGGTTTTGTTTCCTGTGTTAGCTGAATGGTCAAGAAGCTTTCTAAATAAATCTTTTAATAGCACAACAGGAAAGAGTTTATCGAGTTACCTGCTGCTGACCTTGCCTCCTATGTTTAATAAAAAAGCAGATAAATTAAAAACAAATTTATTCCTAAAAATGTAAGCCTATATTTAAGGGTAAAAATCGTTAATGTTGTTTTCAGTTGGGGTAATAATCTAGAATTAACACTGTGTATATACTTTGTACAGGGTGGTTTTTTTAAAAAAATATATATATTTATTCTATTTTATTATTTAATTTAATTTATTATTAATCATCTCAGATGAACCTACTGTAAATTCATCAATTGACAATTAATTGAGGAATACACCACACCATCAGCATTATTGCATCCATTTCATATCCTAAGTGTTATCAGAAATCTTGGAAATCTCCACTTTGGATTTGGAAGTTCACTTTGCGACTTCATCTGAGACAAACAAGGATTTAATGTTGTCCACATCATGCTCTGATAAGCTTGATGTGGATGATGAAAAGTGGGTTGTAGCTGAAGAGTCTCCTCACTTTTTAGAAGCTGTTAGAGGTAGTGACTTGTGTCATGGCTAAGCATAGCTTAAATGGCAAGCCGAATGTTACTGAACTCGATGCAGAAGGTGGCTATTCAGTGCACATACAGTATCTCACAAAAGTGAGGACACCCCTCAGATTTTTATAAATATATTATTATATTTATTATATAACACTGAAGAAATGACCCTCTGCTACAATGTAAAGTAGTGTCCAGCCTGTATAAGAGTGTAAATTTGCTGTCCCCTCAACATAACTCAACACACAGCCATTAATGTCTAAACCGTTGGCAACAAAATTGACTACACCCCAAAGTGGAAATGTCCAAATTGGGCCCAATTAGCCATTTCCCCTCCCCGGTGTCATGTGACTCGTTAGTGTTACAAGGTCTCAGGTGTGAATGGGGATCAGTTGTGTTAAATTTGGTGTTATCGCTCTCACACTCTCTTATACTGGTCACTGGAAGTTCAACATGGCACCTCATGGCAAAGAACTCTCTGAGGATCTGAAAAAAAGAATTGTTGCTCTATATAAAGATGGCCTAGGCTATAAGAAGATTGCCAAGACCCTGAAACTGAGCTGCAGCACGGTGGGCAAGACCATCCAGTGGTTTTACAGGACAGGTTCCACTCAGAACAGGCCTCGCCATGGTCCACCAAAGAAGTTGAGTGCACGTGCTGAGCGTCATATCCGGAGGTTGTCTTTGGGAAATAGACGTATTGCCAGCATTGCTGCAGAGGTTGAAGCGGTGGGGGGTCGGCCTGTCAGTGCTCAGACCATACGCCACACACTACATCAAATTGGTCTGCATGGCTGTGTCCCAGAAGGAAGCCTCTACTAAAGATGATGCACAAGAAAGCCCGCATACAGTTCGCTGAAGACAAGCAGACTAAGGACATAGATTACTGGAACCATGTCCTGGGGTCCGCTGAGACCAAGATAAACTTATTTGGTTCAGATGGTGTCAAGCGTGTGTGGTGGCAACCAGGTGAGGAGTACAAAGACAAGTTTGTCTTGCCTACAGTCAAGCATGGTGGTGGGAGTGTCATGGTCTGGGCCTGCATGAGTGCTGCTGGCACTGGG
Organism: Hemibagrus wyckioides; assembly: GCF_019097595.1. Taxonomy (NCBI): domain Eukaryota; kingdom Metazoa; phylum Chordata; class Actinopteri; order Siluriformes; family Bagridae; genus Hemibagrus; species Hemibagrus wyckioides. The sequence goes on along the minus strand of NC_080735.1, from coordinate 19,966,011 downwards.
GAGCTACAGTTCATTGAGGGAACCATGAATGCCAACGTGTACTGTGACATACTGAAGCAGTCTCCCTTCGGAGACTGGGCTGCAGGGCAGTATTCCAACATGATAACGACCTCAAACAGACCTCCAAGATGACCACTGCTTTGCTAAAGAAGCTGAGGGTAAAGGTGATTGACTGGCCAAGCATGTCTCCAGACCTAAACCCTATTGAGCATCTGTGGGGCATCCTCAAATGGAAGGCGGGAGAGCGCAAGGTCTCTAACATCCACCAGCTCTGTGATGTCAACATGGAGGAGTGGAAGAGGACTCCAGTGGCAACCTGTGAAGCTCTGGTGAACTCCATGCCCAAGAGGGTTAAGGCAGTGCTGGAAAATAATGGTGGCCACACAAAATATTGACACTTTGGGCCCAATTTGGACATTTCCATTTAGGGGTGGAGTCACTTTTGTTGCCAACAGTTTGGACATTAATGTCTGTGTGTTGAGTTATTTTGAGGGGAGAGTAAATTTACACTGTTATACAGGCTGGACACTCACTACTGTACTTTTCTTCCCAATGACCTTCCATAGCCAGAACTACATAGCCAATAGATAAAGACATTCCCATTTTCTCATACCAGATCTCTAATTTATCAAAATGTATAAAGCAGCTTATAATACCATGTGTAAAACCTGTTCATACAATCTACAAAACTGGTGTTTATCACATGGTTTTACAAATAGTTGTGTACTTTGGATAATAAATCCTCTACATTCTCTACATGCATAGTTACACTCATATATGGTATAGCCAAATCACCGTATATGGTAAGTAACTTCCATTTGTAGAGATTATTCAGCTCATAGCTGGTTGGGAATTATCAGACCTGTCTCAAACAATGTGTGCAATGGAGTGATAATGCTGATTTTGTGTGTGTGTGTGTGTGTGTGAGAAGGAGAAAGAGAGAGAGAGAGAGAGAGAGAGAGAGAGAGAGAGAGAGAGAGAGAGAGAAAGACAGAGAGAGAGAGAGAGAGAGAGAGAGAGAGAGAGAGAGAGAGAGAGAGAGAAATCTGTAAAAAAAAAGTTTTGTTGATACTTCTATTTATTTATAAAATAAACTAATTAACAAATTGTTTAACATCTAAACTTATGGCTCCAACCAGAATTTATCATGATATTGATATATCTCTATATTTAGCCACACTGCAAGCCAATCAGTAAAAGTTGTTAATTATAAGTTAGTAAAATAAATGACGTTGATCCTCTCTATCTACAGGAAATTTAGATATTGGATTAATAAATGAATTTAGTAACTTAAAAAATGAAATAAACATTTTCTTACCTTTTATACTCAACCCTCTTGTCCAACAAGCAACTGAGAGTGTGGTTAAAACTCGTTGCTGATGTGATATGTAGCACGGGTTTTGTTTCCTGTGTTAGCTGAATGGTCAAGAAGCTTTCTAAATAAATCTTTTAATAGCACAACAGGAAAGAGTTTATCGAGTTACCTGCTGCTGACCTTGCCTCCTATGTTTAATAAAAAAGCAGATAAATTACAACAAATTTATTCCTAAAAATGTAAGCCTATATTTAAGAGTAAAAATCGTTAATGTTGTTTTCAGTTGGGGTAATAATCTAGAATTAACACTGTGTATATACTTTGTACAGGGTGGTTTTTTAAAAAATATATATATATTTATTCTATTTTATTATTTAATTTCATTTATTATTAATCATCTCAGATGAACCTACTGTAAATTCATCAATTGACAATTAATTGAGGAATACACCACACCATCAGCATTATTGCATTCATTTCATATCCTAAGTGTTATCAGAAATCTTGGAAATCTCCACTTTGGATTTGGATGTTCACTTTGCGACTTCATCTGAGACAAACAAGGATTTAATGTTGTCCACATCATGCTCTGATAAGCTTGATGTGGATGATGAAAAGTGGGTTGTAGCTGAAGAGTCTCCTCACTTTTTAGAAGCTGTTAGAGGTAGTGACTTGTGTCATGGCTAAGCATAGCTTAAATGGCAAGCCGAATGTTACTGAACTCGATGCAGAAGGTGGCTATTCAGTGCACATACAGTATCTCACAAAAGTGAGTACACCCCTCAGATTTTTATAAATATTTTGTTATATTTATTATATAACACTGAAGAAATGACCCTCTGCTACAATGTACAGTAGTGAGTGTCCAGCCTGTATAACAGTGTAAATTTGCTGTCCCCTCAACATAACTCAACACACAGCCATTAATGTCTAAACCGTTGGCAACAAAATTGACTACACCCCTAAGTGGAAATGTCCAAATTGGGCCCAATTAGCCATTTCCCCTCCCCGGTGTCATGTGACTCGTTAGTGTTACAAGGTCTCAGGTGTGAATGGGGATCAGTTGTGTTAAATTTGGTGTTATCGCTCTCACACTCTCTCATACTGGTCACTGGAAGTTCAACGTGGCATCTCATGGCAAAGAACTCTCTGAGGATCTGAAAAAAAGAATTGCTGCTCTGTATAAAAATGGCCTAGGCTATAAGAAGATTGCCAAGACCCTGAACCTGAGCTGCAGCACGGTGGGCAAGACCATCCAGTGGTTTTACAGGACAGGTTCCACTCAGAACAGGCCTCGCCATGGTCCACCAAAGAAGTCGAGTGCACGTGTTGAGCGTCATATCCGGAGGTTGTCTTTGGGAAATAGACGTATTGCCAGCATTGCTGCAGAGGTTGAAGGGGTGGGGGGTCAGCCGGTCAGTGCTCAGACCATACGCCACACACTACATCAAATTGGTCTGCATGGCTGTCGTCCCAGAAGGAAGCCTCTACTAAAGATGATGCACAAAAAAGCCCGCATACAGTTCGCTGAAGACAAGCAGACTAAGGACATAGATTACTGGAACCATGTCCTGGGGTCTGATGAGACCAAGATAAACTTATTTGGTTCAGATGGTGTCAAGCGTGTGTGGGGGCAACCAGGTGAGGAGTACAAAGACAAGTGTGCCTTGCCTACAGTCAAGCATGGTGGTGGGAGTGTCATGGTCTGGGCCTGCATGAGTGCTGCTGGCACTGGGGAGCTACAGTTCACTGAGGGAACCATGAATACCAACATGTACTGTGACTGAAGCAGAGCATGATCCCCTCCCTTCAGAGACTGGGCTGCAGGGCAGTATTCCAACATGATAATGACCCCAAGATGACCACTGCCTTGGTGATGGACTGGCCAAGCATGTCTCCAGACCTAAACCCTATTGAGCATCTGTGGGGCATCCTCAAACGGAAGGTGGGGGAGTGCAAAGTTTCTAACATCCACCAGCTCTGTGATGTCATCATGGAGGAGTGGAAGAGGACTCCAGTGGCAACCTGTGAAGTGCTGGTGAACTCCATGCCCAAGAGGGTTAAGGCAGTGCTGGAAAATAATGGTGGCCACATATTGACACTTTGGGCCCAATTTGGACATTTCCACTTAGGGGTGTAGTCACTTTTGTTGCCAAAGGTTTAGACATTAATAGCTGTGTGTTGACTTATTTTGAGGGGAAAGCAAATTTACACTGTTATACAGGCTGGACACTCACTACTGTACTTTTCTTCCCAATGACCTTCCATAGCCAGAACTACATAGCCAATAGATAAAGACATTCCCATTTTCTCATACCAGATCTCTAATTTATCAAAATGTATAAAGCAGCTTATAATACCATGTGTAAAACCTGTTCATACAATCTACAAAACTGGTGTTTATCACATGGTTTTACAAATAGTTGTGTACTTTGGATAATAAATCCTCTACATTCTCTACATGCATAGTTACACTCATATATGGTATAGCCAAATCACCGTATATGGTAAGTAACTTCCATTTGTAGAGATTATTCAGCTCATAGCTGGTTGGGAATTATCAGACCTGTCTCAAACAATGTGTGCAATGGAGTGATAATGCTGATTTTGTGTGTGTGTGTGTGTGTGTGAGAAGGAGAAAGAGAGAGAGAGAGAGAGAAATCTGTAAAAAAAAAAAGTTTTGTTGATACTTCTATTTATTTATAAAATAAACTAATTAACAAATTGTTTAACATCTAAACTTATGGCTCCAACCAGAGTTTATCATGATATTGATATATCTCTATATTTAGCCACACTGCTAGGCAATCAGTAAAAGTTGTTAATTATAAGTTAGTAAAATAAATGACGTTGATCCTCTCTATCTACAGGAAATTTAGATATTGGATTAATAAATGAATTTAGTAACTTAAAAAATGAAATAAACATTTTCTTACCTTTTATACTCAACCCTCTTGTCCAACAAGCAACTGAGAGTGTGGTTAAAACTCGTTGCTGATGTGATATGTAGCACGGGTTTTGTTTCCTGTGTTAGCTGAATGGTCAAGAAGCTTTCTAAATAAATCTTTTAATAGCACAACAGGAAAGAGTTTATCAAGTTACCTGCTGCTGACCTTGCCTCCTATGTTTAATAAAAAAGCAGATAAATTACAACAAATTTATTCCTAAAAATGTAAGCCTATATTTAAGAGTAAAAATCGTTAATGTTGTTTTCAGTTTGGGTAATAATCTAGAATTAACACTGTGTATATACTTTGTACAGGGTGTTTTTTTTAAAATATATATATTTATTCTATTTTATTATTTAATTTCATTTATTATTAATCATCTCAGATGAACCTACTGTAAATTCATCAATTGACAATTAATTGAGGAATACACCACACCATCAGCATTATTGCATTCATTTCATATCCTAAGTGTTATCAGAAATCTTGGAAATCTCCACTTTGGATTTGGATGTTCACTTTGCGACTTCATCTGAGACAAACAAGGATTTAATGTTGTCCACATCATGCTCTGATAAGCTTGATGTGGATGATGAAAAGTGGGTTGTAGCTGAAGAGTCTCCTCACTTTTTAGAAGCTGTTAGAGGTAGTGACTTGTGTCATGGCTAAGCATAGCTTAAATGGCAAGCCGAATGTTACTGAACTCGATGCAGAAGGTGGCTATTCAGTGCACATACAGTATCTCACAAAAGTGAGGACACCCCTCAGATTTTTATAAATATTTTATTATATTTATTATATAACACTGAAGAAATGACCCTCTGCTACAATGTACAGTAGTGAGTGTCCAGCCTGTATAACAGTGTAAATTTGCTGTCCCCTCAACATAACTCAACACACAGCCATTAATGTCTAAACCGTTGGCAACAAAATTGACTACACCCCTAAGTGGAAATGTCCAAATTGGGCCCAATTAGCCATTTCCCCTCCCCGGTGTCATGTGACTCGTTAGTGTTACAAGGTCTCAGGTGTGAATGGGGATCAGTTGTGTTAAATTTGGTGTTATCGCTCTCACACTCTCTCATACTGGTCACTGGAAGTTCAACGTGGCACCTCATGGCAAAGAACTCTCTGAGGATCTGAAAAAAAGAATTGCTGCTCTGTATAAAAATAGCCTAGGCTATAAGAAGATTGCCAAGACCCTGAAACTGAGCTGCAGCACGGTGGGCAAGACCATCCAGTGGTTTTACAGGACAGGTTCCACTCAGAACAGGCCTCGCCATGGTCCACCAAAGAAGTTGAGTGCACGTGCTGAGCGTCATATCCGGAGGTTGTCTTTGGGAAATAGACGTATTGCCAGCATTGCTGCAGAGGTTGAAGCGGTGGGGGGTCAGCCGGTCAGTGCTCAGACCATACGCCACACACTACATCAAATTGGTCTGCATGGCTGCCGTCCCAGAAGGAAGCCTCTACTAAAGATGATGCACAAGAAAGCCTGCATACAGTTCGCTGAAGACAAGCAGACTAAGGACATGGATTACTGGAACCATGTCCTGGGGTCCGCTGAGACCAAGATAAACCTATTTGGTTCAGATGGTGTCAAGCGTGTGTGGTGGCAACCAGGTGAGGAGTACAAAGACAAGTGTGTCTTGCCTACAGTCAAGCATGGTGGTGGGAGTGTCATGGTCTGGGCCTGCATGAGTGCTGCTGGCACTGGGGAGCTACAGTTCATTGAGGGAACCATGAATGCCAACGTGTACTGTGACATACTGAAGCAGTCTCCCTTCGGAGACTGGGCTGCAGGGCAGTATTCCAACATGATAACGACCTCAAACAGACCTCCAAGATGACCACTGCTTTGCTAAAGAAGCTGAGGGTAAAGGTGATGGACTGGCCAAGCATGTCTCCAGACCTAAACCCTATTGAGCATCTGTGGGGCATCCTCAAATGGAAGGCGGGAGAGCGCAAGGTCTCTAACATCCACCAGCTCTTTGATGTCAACATGGAGGAGTGGAAGAGGACTCCAGTGGAAACCTGTGAAGTGCTGGTGAACTCCATGCCCAAGAGGGTTAAGGCAGTGCTGGAAAATAATGGTGGCCACACAAAATATTGACACTTTGGGCCCAATTTGGACATTTCCATTTAGGGGTGTATTTACTTTTGTTGCCAACAGTTTGGACATTAATGTCTGTGTGTTGAGTTATTTTGAGGGGAGAGTAAATTTACACTGTTATACAGGCTGGACACTCACTAGTTTACATTGGAGCAGAGTGTCATTTCTTCAGTGTTGTCACATGAAAAAATATAATAAAATATTTACAAAAATGTGAGGGGTGTACTCACTTTTGTAAGATACTGTACTTGCAGGGTTTCAGGGAGTAGTTCCATCTGTGGGCCCAGTTGGGTTAGCTCCTAATCAAGGAATTCCGTGTCCACTTCAGAGTCAACAAAGGCGGCAAGATTGTGTTTTGAATTTTGAAGCAGGGGTTTAGACGAGGACCGGGCCCTCCCTCAGCAATAAGCCCTCTTTTTTACGGGACATGAATCGACGATGTGGCCTGGCCATACAGGCATAAGCTGCCAGCATGTCATCACTCCCTCTCAGCCTTGGTGAGTCAATGATAAACAATCTGCATGGGCTCTGACAATCTGATTAATGAGTTTGTCAAGGTCCTTAGGTAATTCACGGGCAGTGTGTTTGTCCTTGATCTCTGATGTGAGGCCTCAGTAGAAGACATTGTAGAGTGTGTCTGAATTCCATTCACAGTCAGATGCTGTGGTCCAGAAGTGTACCGCATACATGGCCATTGGTCACCCGCCCGAGATCTCGAAGTGGGACTTGAACGCCTCTTTCTTAGGAACAGAGGGGTTGAATACCTTGCATAGCTTATGTGAGAAGGCATCAAAGCAGGAGCACAGAGAAGACTGTCACCCAGAGTCAAGGCTTTCCAGAAAGCAGGGAAATCACATAGGCAACCCAGGTCCAGTCGGTCAGAAATGACAATGGGTGAAGTTCGAAGATCACTGCTTACTGCATGAGAAAGGGCCAGCAGAGATTTGGTTTATCTGCAAAGCGCTCCAGGTGTGGCAGATGGGGTTCCCTCTTCTGTGGGGTTGATGAAGAAGATTTAGGCTGGAGGGTGAGCTGGTTTACTCAGTTGACTATGCTCTTTTCAAGGTCCCATATCCATGATATCAAATACTCACAACCTACAAAGTTTGTGAGCTTCTTCCTGAGTCTCAAAGAAAGAAAGAAAGAAAGAAAGAAAGAAAGAAAAACAACAAAATGCAGTTTTAGAACCTAATGAACACTGGTCAGTGGTTCAGCATTGTCACAAATAAATACATTAACAAATCAAAATATACAAAAACTATGAAAGGAAACCCATAAAAATGATACTATAGCTGTATGAAACACATTTACACATGGGTAGTTTGACATTATAAATGTTAAAAGAAATGACTCTGAGCCTCTTTATGTACAGGAAATGTAGACATTGAATTTATGAGTGAAACTGCCATCTGAGTGTGTGGTTAAGACATCATGTGTACCACATTGTTTTGTTTCCTGTTTTAGCTGAGGAAATTGTCATATAGCTCTCTTAATACTTTTTTTTTTCATTTCATTGTCTGTACCGCTTATCTGATCTATCCTCAGGTCACGGGGGCCTGTGCCTATCTCAGGCGTCATCAGGTATCAAGGCAGGATACACCCTGGACGGAGTGCCAACCCATCACAGGGCGCGCACACACACACACACACACACACACACACATTCACACACACACACACACACACACACATTCACACACACACACACACACACATTCACACACACACACACACACACACACACATTCACACTCTACGGGCAATTTAGAGTCTCCAGTCAGCCTAAAAGCTACTACTAAGCCATTGTGCCGCCCTCTAAGAGTTTTCTAAAATACTTCTTCCTCAATTCTGGGTAATGTATTGCATGCTTGTGTATTTATTGCTTCCTGTGTTTTATACAAAAGCAAATTAATGACACCAAATTTATTCATGAAATGAATTAAACCTTAAATATGTTAATGGCTTTTACAAACATGTTAGCAGAACACTGTGTCTATACTGTGTACAGGGTTTTTTTTTTTTAAATCATCTCAGACCACATATGTGAAAAGGTGAACCCACTGACTCAGCAAAGTAGGAAGTTAAACACACAGCACAGTCAGCATCAAACCCAAACCACTAAACACATGCAGTGAAAAACTGTATATGTTTAAAACTGTTTCATTTTAAATAACTTACATTTGTTTATTTTATGGATATTATGATATGTTTTCCTGTCCTCTTAAACTTTTATTTTAAAAGGAAGTGTTAGTGTTGAGTAGTCCTGTAGTACAGTAATGCAGTTTCTTTACACCTCACACTGACAGGGTTGGGGGTGGTTTCCTGGGGAAAATGGCTTGGGTGCAATGTGTTTCCACTTTCACAAATCAGACTGTGCAGCGTAGACAAAAATTTGAAAACACTTATCATTAAATGGAAAACCATAGCAGGTACCATGAATATAATTGTAAGCACAAATGAGGATAACAATAATTATAAATCTTACATTTAAAATGTATATTATATTTTCATACTTTACTTATTCAGTTGCTGGGAAATTTAAATGGATGCAAATGAAAAAAATAACTTATAAAAATATAGAAAAAGAAACAGAAGAACTTAAACACAATTAATCTAAATCGTAATATAATAATAAAGCTGTAGAGGTTTGAGTAAGTGAATGTTGATATATGTAAGAAATACTGCATATACATGGTGGGTGTGCTTGTGGTGAAAATTTCAGCAAAACTGAACGTAGGACAATGTCACTTCCTTTAACTGAACCATAGGGTGTGACTTGTTCAGCTCGAGTGATGGTGATTTCCACACTTAATAATTGTCTCAAGAAGGTTTAAGATGATAATGAAGCTGCTTCTTTGTGCTATTTGTGTCCTTCTCTCAGGTGAGTTGCACCTTCTATTATTTAATAATGATTGGCAATAAAATATGAGACACTTCAAACTCTAATAAATTATAATCTTTTCCACAGCACAATGCTTTGTAACATCTGAGCTTAAAATCAATGGATATACAGGACAGTCAGTGACAATAGAGTGCTCTCATGTGTGGGCAGTAGGTAACAGGAAGTACTTCTGCAAGGACCCGTGTAAAGAAGAGAAGGATGTTGTGGTTGACTCAGTCAAGCCTACTCCTTCGAAGTATGAGCTACAGGACAGAGGGAACATCTTCACTGTGATTATTACTGACCTCAAAATGACAGACTCTGGGAAGTACTGGTGTGCAGTAGACCGGTCTGTTACTGACACCTATACCAAGGTCATCCTAACAGTTGTAGATGGTAAGATGTTGAGATAAAAGTAATGAAAAACACTAAAATGAAAACTCAAAGAAGTAACATGACTCATGCTTTTTTTTCCCCAGCACCAACGAGTTCTTCACCATTGAACACAAGAGCTCACATTTATTCTCCATCTACTATCAGTTATCTGGGGGCTATCTCAATAACATTCAATGCCACATTTACAGCAGGTAGACACACCTATGCCACAGCACAAAATTGTGATTGATCATCAGGCTTTGATTAATTTTTTTATAACAGCAGCTCTTACAGAAGTTGAGCTATGTTTCTATAGCATGGATCATACAGTGGACGTTTCATATAAACACAATGAAAAGTGTGTAATCATTGATTGGGTCATGCTGTTCTAGGAAAATAAACAACTTTAGGGTACTAAACTCTGCTACTTACAGTATATACGCTGAAAACATGTTTTTTCTTTCTGTCACAGTTACTATAGCAACAGTTCAGTCAACTGACTACAACAACATCAAAACAGGTGAGCGGTGTCAACTTTTTTTTTTTTATCTTACTAGACACCATTGGTTAACAAGATAATCACAGTCTTCCTAAAACCTGTATAATTATAGTTATATAATCATGTCTGCACATCTTATATTAAAAGTTTTTTTTTCTTTGTCAAAATAACTGAAGACACGTATATATTAACGTTATATTATTGCCAGGTCTCAGTTAGTCTACACAAGCCTTGTAGGAAGTTTATATCGAGCAAGAGTTCAGAAGAAATGTCATAGTGACCTTCTGTGGTTCTCTCCAGGAAGCTCTGGTTTTGCTTAGCATGTTGAGCTAAGAGTGTGTAACATTCAGTAGAGCATGTCATGTGGTATCAGGCAACACATCATGATAACAGTGAGAAGAGAACTAATGTTTTTGTTTTGTCAGATTGGCGAGTTTACCTCTGTGTCTCTGTGGGTGTGTTACTGATCACTTCACTGGTGGGGATTCTGGTGTTTTTAGCCTTAAATTATAAAAGTAAGACACACACACACACACACACACACACACATTTAACCACTAGGTGGTACTGTGTGACATGCTGTTGCCACTCTGATGTTTTCCAATAACATTTTATCCATTTAGAGTTATATATAATGTTGTGAAACAACTGTGGGAATTTTTTTTAAACGTATACTTTTCATATATCTAATTATTAATTATGTTTGACTCTTAATCAGTAAGGGAAGTACTTTAACCAACTCATAAATTTGATTTCTTTCCATTAATCTTTAAGACAAATCTAATTCAGTTTCAATCATTAAAATAAGGAAAATACAAAAAACAAAAAAATGTTACTAGATAAATTGAGATAAATTGTTTAATCATTAAACTCACTCAGTTGTGCTTAATCAAATCTATGACGATCTTAAGGTAATATAACTAAGTTTACTTTAATCATTACCTACCCTCATTGTCATAAACAATGTTGCCTATCTAATTACCATACCTAATCTACTGATTATCTGATGTTAGATGTAAAACCATGTAAGGAACCAGTTGGTTCATTATAGGGGGAAAAAAGGAAAAAAAAAATAAAATAAAACCACAAAAATAGAGATGAGCCAAACTGGCTGAGTCATCATTAGTGGGTTAGTTAGAATCATTCTCAAACTTTCTGGCGTCTGTGGTCTGGCTTTGGCATAAACAACCAGAAGAAGGAAGTGCATAAGCTAGCATATCATATCATATCGTGGAGCTGGCTCCCCTAAAACAGAAAAACATGTTGGAGAAAATTCAGAATCCTTGAGCTTAGGTGCGAGAAAACCATAACAGTCTTATCTGACATGACACTGACTCGAATGTTCGAGAGAGAGCTTAAGGTTGTTTTTTAAAATTTAAAGTTAATATAAACTTTATGTACAGAAATTATATTACACCACCTATGTAAGTAAGTAAATAAGAAGTATTTTACCTAGGTAAGTGGAAAGATGGTAAAATTCCTTGTGGCAAAAGTAAAGAACAAAACAACAGGTGCTGAGACGGAAGTGTGTTTGGAGAAGATGTTACTGAAGCACCAGGAGAAGAGAGCAAAATATTATTGCAGTGGCTGATGTTCATGTAAACATAGGGAGAAAACACAGAATAAGTGTCATGGAAAAATACAGACCTTAAAAGGTTAAAGGGCTTGAAGTAATGGAGAAGATTTAGAAAAACTGAATTAAACTAAATCAAAATAAACTGACTAATCCTAACCTAAATAAATAAATAAACAAACTCAATGTAAATCAAACTAAACTAAGATCACAGAGCCATTTTACTCCTTTTACTTTTACCATATTATCATTATCACATAGGCAACGAGTGAAAACTGAATTAAAATAAAGGTAGCACCTTTTTCTTACAGCATGGTAAAAATCCTAAGGAATTGCTAGGCAGTCACCATGAACCACACAGGAACAACAAACAAGTACACAAACATATGGAACATGTAGATGTAGGTTATGTAGATTAAAATATAAGTGATAAACTAAATGTGTAAGGAAATAAATGTGTTTTTTGGTTTAAATAAGTTCTGAAGTTATAATTAATAAGGTCGGACTAAAACGTGTTAAATTAAAACTTGTGACTCACAGGCCGTATGAAGGCCACAGAAAGGTGGGGCTGTTTTTTAGGGGGAAAAATTAGTGAACGTCAAAACAATCCATAGAAAAAATTGACCCCAGCAAGTTTAGGTAGCTGGGCTAGAAGGTATATACGTGTATACTGGGGGATTTGTGAAGGGGGGCGTACTTGACTGCATCGATTCATGAATCTGTGTATTTAAGTGCCATTTTTTGGTGATATTTTTCTAAATAAAACCGGTTGCTTTTTCTCATCCAAGCCTGGAGGAATTCTTTATATCTTTGGGTTTTCCTGCATTTTTGATCTGGAATATATAAGACTTTTGATAATATTGGTAATTGAAAAAGGCTCTAGGACCACCCTGAAGTGTCCACCCAGAGAGGGGATCTGGGTTCCGACACAACCAATATAAAAGTTCCCTCACCAACCTCCCTTTATTCTCTCTCGATGATAGTAAGAAAAAAGACTGCAGCATGTTACTACAGAAAGCACAATGCAGTATAAACTCTTCTGTCTGGAAGAAAATTTAAAGTTTTAAGTCTGGCTCTTACACAGCTCTGACTCTGACGACTCCTTCCACACATGATACACAAACACATTTCTCCTCAAAGAAAACTTCACCAACTATTACATGCTCTCAGATCCCTGTAAATCAGCTGTTACAATAGAAATAATAACGGAACATGTGCATTAATATAAAGCTTTGACATGCAGCAGTGCTTATACAAAAGGCATCAAGACCTTCTGAGCAATCCTTTTTTTTCCATTTCATTTTTCTGACATTAAGTATAAAATTGTTGCATTCCAGAGACCTTGGTTAAGTGGCAGTGTTGCCCAGGAAGAAGAGAGGTGAGTGACTTAAAAAAGAATTCTCTGGGATTGACAAATCTTGAGAATATTTTGAATAACCTTCTGCTGTTTGTTGTTCAAGGCTTCTGACTCTGAAGGCAATTCATTTGGGAACCAGAACTCAATCTCCCATAATCCTCATCCTGCCAGTATAAATACTCCGTCTGACTATGAAAACTTTCTCAACGTTTCCGCCATATCGTCTACCCACAATATATACACTGTTCACTGTAATGAATGACCTCGCTGGTCTACTACCAAGATGTCATAGAGTAAAAACAAACCTTTCACATTTCGTAAATAAAACAAATCTATATATTGATCTATATGTTTTTGTTTACCTCTGTGTCTCTGTGGGTGTGTTACTGATCACTTCACTGGTGGGGATTCTGGTGTTTTTAGCCTTATATTATAAAAGTAATATACTTTACTTTAATATACACCCACTCTGTGGGTGTGCTATAGAAAAAAACTCACCCTTGATCACCACAATATAACAAAGAGTATTATATTAATTGTAAGTATATAAAAGCAACTGAGATTACTGGAAATTGTAAAGATCTTATTACTCCTCGCACTGTACCTCGCTCCCTCCGATCCACTAGCACTGCCCGACTGGTCCCACCATCTCTCAGAGCAAAGGGTAGGTATTCATCTAGACTCTTCTCTGTTCTTCCACCGAGGTGGTGGAATAAACTTCCCCTAGATGTCCGTACAGCAGAGTCTCTGACTGTCTTCAAACGACGTCTTAAGACCTACCTTTTCCTGAAGCACTTAAACTAGCTCTTATCTTTCCCTGTTTATGTATTGTTATATGTTTAAAAAAAAATCCAATTTTAGGCTAATGGTATCCTAAGTCTGTAACCTACTGAACCAGTTTTCAGTGATAGAGACTTAAAGCACTTTTGTATGTCGCACTGGATAAGAGCGTCTGCCAAATGCCAGAAATGTAAATGTAAATGTAAATTGGCAATTTGCTGCGTTATGAGAGAAATACCTCTCCCCTGACTTGGATTTTCCTGCTTCAGCTTCAGGAGCTCATTTTGCATGCTGAGGTATTGAGGTTCAGGTCAGGCCACCGTCACCAGAATTCTAGCATATCCGGGTCACCTATTTCTGGGTTAAGCCTATTTAAGCTATGTTAATACTATACACATTGAGAAGTAATACAGCGTTTTTCCTGTGTACCAAGCTGTGTTCCTTGTTTTCCGTGTTCCACTGTTCATGACCTAGCTTTTGGATTTGTTTGCCATGTGTCTCTTTGGATTATTGACCTGTGCCTGTTTAGATAGAAACCTTTCACATTTTGTAAATAAGACAAATCTATATATTGTTTTATATTTGGTATATACTAATTTTATAATGAATTTGATGTCATGTACTGTTCACTGTCTGTAAGAAATTTATGCCACAGAGTTTTCCCTGATAAATGAATGAATGAATGAATGAATGAATGAATGAATGAATGAATGAATGAAAGAATGAACAATATGCATAGTTGTATTTATTTTAAAATCTTCCCAAAATTTTGATGTATAAGAAAGCTACTAAACATCTAAAAAGCTGATTAAAATCTATATAAAACTAAACATAACTTCTTTATTGAGTGGGCATTTGGTGTGTGTGTAATGCTGAGTTTATACACTATTCTGTTTCTGTTGGTCACCTGGCATGCATGACTAATATAAAACTATGCTCTACTGTACAGTAGTCAAAAGTTTAGGCTCTCACAGATACACAGCATGGTTTGGCAGCCAGAACAAAGCAATCTGGTGTCCAAGCAGCACATTGAGCTGGGTAGTCGTGCCCTACAAGATATGCCTCTAGAAATTAGGGCTCACTCCACTAGAGGTATCACCTTGTCCAGCACTCTTGCTAGGGGCGATCCCCTCTAGGATATTTGTACTGCAGCAGGTTGGTCCTCTTCACGCACACTTATCAGGTTCTATAACCTGTACCTTGACCCCACTCCTTAGTCCTTGTTCTTACAAGGCTAGTGGGGTTCTGCTCGCAGCTCCGGGACAGACATATCCTGGCACATGGTAGCACCTTACCCCCTAGCTACCACATCCCCCATCTTACACAAACACAATTTAAACAGAAATTAAATAGAGCATGATATTACTGGTTGTGTAGCTTTGGTTATGTATTTTTTTTCTGTTACAGCAGACTTGAGAGTGCTCATTAACAGACCATTAAACTTGCTGCAGGTTTCAAAGTAGTTGTTTTTCATCTGTTTTCCAACGAATGTCCAAGCCATTGCCTTTCCTTTGTAAAGTTTTATGCTTTGTTGTTGAATGTTAATAATATTTTATGGTGGCATAGGTTCATTGATATGCATGCAAATATCAGTTTGCCTTCTGAATTGGACAAAAGAATGTGAATACATGTCTATATATAAGAATGAGGTTAAAATCACATCTTTATTTACACAAGTATATAATGTAAACACAATATGATTATTATATGAATATGATTATTTTATGCAACCACTGAAATGCTTCTGCATTTAGCACCCCTTTATATATATATATATATTAATGGCATTGTGACTGGTGTTTATTTCATGTTTTTCTGTGTTTCTGGGTCAATAGCAAAGCACAAAATGTATATATGTATGTATGTATTTATTTATTTATTCAGAATATATCACTAACATACTTATTATTAGTTTGGTTTAGTTCCTGGGAATTAAAGATCAATTACAGAAACCCAGTGTCATCAAACTACTGTTTATTAGCTTACACAGACGCATGGGTTTCAGCAATGACCACAACATTTGACTATGGTCGGACTTTCCTGGAATATATGCAGATTTCTTCCAACCAGCACTGGCTAAAGAGAAGAGCCTTTGTATGTTTGTTTTCAGTGAAAATGTTGGTTATAGGACATTGTCGTGGAAACACAAAAATTTTGGCGGTACACGACTCACTGGAACCCAAACCCAGTCCAGACTCTGTCGTTCTCATTAGCTCACATTGTAAAAGAGTGAAGTAAAATTTTACCACAGTTTATATTCACTAAAGCTTTATATTGATGACTTTTCACTTTAAGGTATCTCTCTAAAGCCAAGCCTGAGTCACAAAAAGGGAAAGAGGCCACACCCAAGCTACTGCTGTTCTCTTAGTGGTCCTTGTGCTGATGATGTCATCACCACTGTTCAGTCGGACAACCTGAGCTTGTCCACACCACATCTGACCATACATCAGCACAGAGCAGAAGGGAGAACGATGAGCTCTTTTACACCATGTGAGTGTTTGCTCCTTATTATTCATTGTTCCAATCTAAATCTCTACATAGAAAAGGTTTTATTATTCAGGATGAAACTGAATTGAGTAATATATCTGGATTTTGTTTGTACTACTTTAACAGGTCTTGCCATGATCCTACTGACTGTACTTACAAACATCAGCACTGCACAAAACGGTAAGCTTATATCTAATATTTTAAAGAAAAGTATCCTTAAATAAAAACTCTAATTTGACTAAACTAAATATTATATATCATCAATTAACTTTATTTGAATTTATTTGAATTTGAATTTAGATTTGTAGAGTTTTTGTCACTGGGTTAGATGGGTTATAAAATATTATAGTAATGAATAAGTAAAACAGTATCAGTGGTTTCATGCATGTTTTTATGTGGAGCTTTGATAACATATAAACACTAAACTTCTGATCTGCACAATACAGAATTTATCATCACTCTGATGTAATTTTGCTGTCTTGTTTATTGTGTACAATAATGCAGTAATATAACCTATGTTTATCTCTCATCCTCAGCTTCTTGTCCACTGTATATAAACATTTCTGAGCCCTGGCGCAATGTTGGCTTTTGTTCCACCACTTGTAATAAGAGTGACAGTAAGCTGACGGAGGGATGGTACCGCTTCATTGGTATAAGTGGAGACCAGGTAGTCACTTCCTGCGCAAATACCCTAAATAACACAGATGGAACTGTCACAAACTTACTCGTATGTAATGCAAGCACCACAGATTTTTATACCTGCAGCAAAGGATTCACTGTCTTCTACCTCCGACCTTCCAAAGGAATTTATGCCACACGTGAGAAAAACTTACATTTTTCTAAAGAAACATGCCTCCATGTTTTTGATATTTGTTGTATATTGTCATCAGTTCATTCTGTGCATTTCTGCTCATTTTATGGTAGCACTTGTTTTATTACTAAAATAGCAGTGTATATTTAAATGAAACAACCAACACATTTTTATCAAGTTGGCATGCTACCTTTTTGCTCCTTATACTTATTGCCATTCTAAAATCCTTAAATCACTGAAAATCCCAACTTATCTGTAACAAAACAAAAAGAAAAAAAAATATTTAAGAGTTAGAAAAAATTCATCTTGAATGGCTGTTTTTTGGTTATGATTTTATGGTTTCTATTGTTATTTAGAAAAAAAACAATATCAACGAAAACATTAAAGATTTGGGGCTTTTAAAGGGGTTTTTTTTCTTCTTCTTCTTCTTTTATATTGAAGTTATGAAATTCCTGAAATTCCTATTTTACATTGTCAAACAAGCAAACAAAAATCCCACAAATAAATAAAAAAATAAATAAATAAATAAAAATAAATAAATTAATAAATAAACTTGATTTTTTAAAAGCTTTAATATATTGTAGCCTGAGTCTGAAATAATAAGAGTCACTGAAAAGGGTCGGTTTGGTTATTTGCTTGAGTTAACAGTCACCCTGCCATCAACAGGTCATTCATACTGTAGTAATTCTTCCTGTGGACCGAATGCTTTTTGTGGTACTGTTTATGGCAGCTGTGTGTGTAAACCTGGCTTCACAATGTCAACAGATGACAACACATATGGATGCTCAGGTAAAAAAAAAATAATTAATTAATAAAAAAGGATATTTTAATGTATGACTGAAATTAGGATGGGGTACATGAAGAAGAGATAACCATTTTCAAACAGTGAATTCAAAAGCCTTTTTTAGATGAATGTTACCTCACTATTTTTCAGTTCTCACAATGCCTAAAGATTGCCAGGAGGTAAGATTGCTTTAAAGGCTATGACACCTCACACGGTGATTAATTCATCGCTTGGCAAAATATTTTGGCATTTACAATTCACATGATCTCCAAATTCACACGATAATTAATTAAAACTTAAATGTGTGTATGCACTTGGACACTTCACTCAAGATTTGTGTTGCTAACTGATAGTATTATCTTATAATCATATTATATCCATTTTCTCATAAAGCAATTCTAATGGCAAACATTTCCCCAGTTAATTTTAAAACATTTATAACATTAAGGAATAGACAGAAATCACATGGCACTTTAAGTTCACTATAAAATGTAATTTTGTTGTTGTTCTAGACAGCAGCATGTGCAGAGAATTTTCTGAACAATCTTGACCAACTCCTAAACAATTCAGGCCCACTAGAACAGAAGGTAAGACAAGTTTGTGATGTAATCATCTGTTTCCTGAATTTGTGTGGATTGAAGTGTGTGGATATGTAATGACTGAATGTTTCTCTTGTTGTTGACAGACTGTGGAACTTTATTTGGTCTCAGTAATGAACGTTACATCTGTCATTGAAAATTTTAATGACAGTTTGCTAATCTCCCTCGGAAATAAAGTACTGGCTGTCACTGAGAGACTGGTGTCTTCACTAGTGACACCAACAGAGACCCAGAACACAACAAGCATAAATCTCAGCGATTTGGGTATGGAATAGTATATGCTTTATAAAAAATAAGCTCATATTAAAGTTATTCTACAAGATCTATTAATAACATTTCTGGATATTTTCAGAGGCTCGTGTATTTTCAGTTGGAAAAATGACTTCTTTGACTGAAATTCCCCCTCTCGTCACGAGCAATTCTTCTTTGAGTATTGATCTCATTGGGATTTCCAAGAAAAACAATGGTACAGTAGTAATCTTTTAAAATTTAATCTTGCATCTGATATATTTTTTATATATTTTAGCCAGTGGGCAAAATGTCTGTTACTTTATTATAATATTATAATATTATCCTGTTTTCATCCTGCCAAATTTGAAATATTTTCTGTAAATAAAAATTTTCTATCATACTCATGTGTATGTTTGTCACAAGTTGAGAAAGATACAGATGCAGTAAAATGTTTCAGGCCGACAAATCCAAAATGTAATTTGAAATCAGAACAAGAAACAGAAAGAGTTAGAAGAAAGAGAGGCTGGGTGATCCAGCAAACAACAGTGTCAGGGATAGTCCACATCACAGAGAATCGGAAACCAGAACATGCTCAAAACCAGGAAGTGACAACAAGCAAAAAACAGCTTGGCAATGTCAGACAGCAAATTGTTGAACACAGGGAACTTTACCTCAGTCCAAACACAGAAGCTCAAGAGATTAAATACATAAAATAATTAAATATGAAAACGGTGGAGACTAATTGGGAAACACAAGGTAGACAACCAGTGACAGGACATGAGTGGAGACAAAATATGTTTCACCCTTTTTGTGTCTTTTTAAAAAAGATGTGGAGTACTATATATAATATTATCTGCCTTATACTGCAAGGACTCTATGTTACAGAATGTTGCATTTATTTATTTAAAGTTGCATTGCATTATCTATCTATATTTTAATTATTTCTTTACTAAAAATCTATATTGTAATTCCTAATTGCTTCATATCCTCATTTATTCCATCCATATACCTCCTCTTTAGCCTTCCTCTTTTCCTCCTGCCTGGCAGCTCCATGTCCAACATTCTCCTACCAATATACTCACTCTCCCTCCTCTGGACATGTCCAAACCATCTTAATCTGTCCTCCCTAACTTCATCCCCCAAACATCCAACATGAGCTTTCCCACTGATGTACTCGTTCCTAATCCTGTCCAACCGTGTCCCTCCCAAAGAGAACCTCAACATCTTCAGCTCTGCTACCTCCAGCTCTGACTCCTGTCTCTGTCTCAGTGATACTGTCTCTAAACCATACAGCATGGCCGGTCTCACCCCTGTCTTGTATCACCTTCCCCTTGATTCTCGCTGAAATTTTTCTATCACACAGAACTCCCGACAGCTTTCTCCACCCATTCCAACCTGCCTGAACTCGCTTCTTTACCTCTTTCCCACACTCCCCATTACTCTGGACTGTTGACCCAAGTACTTAAACTCCTGTACCTTCTTCACCTCTTCACCCTGTAATCTTACTGTTCCACTTCCCTCCCTGTCATTCACACACATGTACTCAGTCTTACTACCACTGACTTTCATTCCTCTTCTCTCCAGCACAAACCTCCACCTCTCCAGGTTTTCCTCCACCTGCTCCCTGCTCTCACTACAGATCACAATGTCATCTGCAAACATTATTGTCCAAGGAGACTCCTGTCTGACCTCCTCTGACAACTGGTCCATCACCATAGCAAACAGGAAGGGGCTCAGAGCCGATCCCTGATGCAGTCCCACCTCCACTCTGAACTCCTCTGTCTGACCTACAGCACACCTCACCACTGTCCTGCTCCTCTCATACATGTCCTGCACCACTCTGACATACTTCTCTGCTACTCCTGACTTCCTCATACATTACCACAGCTCTTCTCTTGGCACCCTGTCATACGCTTTCTCTATTTGTGTATATATTTGTAATTAATTATCTGTTATATTCAAGAATTTCTGTAACATGAAATTTAACATATTTGATTCACAGCATGCAACTTGACAGTTTTAATTATTATTATTATTGTTGTTATTTTTATTCCCAGGATCAGCTGCTGTGGTATTTGTGAGCTACAGCAACATGGCCAACATCCTGAAACCTAGCTTCTTCAGCCTAATGTCAAACACAAATAAAACAATGATGTCCACTGTAGTGTCAGCAACACTTCCTATGACCTCCAGCAAGAGCCTCACCAAACCAGTTCAGTTTGCCTTCAAATATACTGAAGTATGTTATTTTAACTTTCTCAATTCAGATGAGTTTAATTAGTGAGGGATTTTTAAGATAAACCACTGTAGACACTCTTCAAACCACTGATAAACCAATAACTCACCAGTCACTACCATTAAACATATCAACCATTTATTGTTGTTGATGTTTAATAGGTAGACTACGAACACTGTTAATACTAACTGAATACTACAGTTAATTGTTGAATAGAATAGAATAGAATAGAATAGAATAGAATAGAATAGAATAGAATAGAATTCTTTATTTATTAATCCCTGAAGGGAAATTGTCACGGCAGCTCTGTGAACTAAATAAAAGAGAGTAGGGATACAAAATGAAAAAAACAAAATGGATAATGAGATTGGGTACAAAGGAATAAATTAAAAAAAAGTGCAGAGTGCAGTTGGGATGCAATACATTCTGTGAGATTTATACAGTAAACTACTACAAAATACTGAGGCAGTCATATGTGCAAGAATAGACTGATATACTAGATGGACTGATGTGCACTGATGAGACAATGTGCAAAACAAGCAAATGTGCAAGAAAAGCAGTTAAAATATGCAAACTACTGACATAATAAAAAAGACTTATTAAAGGACAAGAGAGTTCTTAGGGTGTGTCCAATAAACGTATCTCAGACCATTTTGGCTATATATCTGAGGCATGCTGTTGCACACAGTGAAAGACCTGGGCCTTCTCAAGACATAAAGCTGGCCCAGGCACTTCTTGTAAATGGCCTCTGTATTTGTGGATCACTCCAGCTTATTGTACAGTTAGATGCCCAGGTAATTATATGATTCTACAATTTCCATGGTGGGCCCACCTATGCAGACTAGAGAAAGTGGGGACTTATTCCGGCTGAAATATATCACCAGCTCTTTTGTCTTTGCCACATTCAGCTGCAGGTAGTTCTCCCTACACCACTTCACAAAGAGGTCAACCAGGTCCCTGTACTCGTCCCCATGTCCACTTTCCACACAGCTAACTGTGGCTGTGTCATCCGAGAATTTCTGCCGATGACATGACTCAGTACTTAAAGTTTGAGGTGTTTGTGGTGAAAAGGAAGGGAGATTTTCTGGGGGGCCCAGATGTTACTTATCAGACATTCAGCTCTGTAATCTCACAAAACATGGCCTACCCATCAGATTTTTATGTATCCATATGATTAGGGGAGGATCCACCTACATGTTTTCCAGTTTTGCCCTCAGCAGTCTGGTCTGGATGGTATTGAATGCACTGAAGGAGTCAAAGAACATGACACTGTCCAGATAGGAGTATGCCTTCTGCAGAAGATATATTATTCTCTTTCACACCCACCATGAGCTGGTATGAAAACTGCAGGGAGTATTGTGATGGGCACACTAGTGGTCTAAGCTGAGCCAGAAACAGTATTTTCAAGACCTTCTTTATGTGGGTAGTTAGTGCTATGGGTCTGGTGTCCCCTCTTAGTCACTGGAACACAGCAGGATGTTTTCCATAACACTGGAACTCTTTGAGGGTGCAGGCTCAGGGTGAAGAGGTGCTGGAGTACTCCACACAACTGGTTTGCACAAGTCTTCAGCACGCATTGGTTGATGCTGTCTGGTCTCGCAGCCTTTGTCTGGTTGAGCCTCTCTAGCTCTCTTCTTATCTCATTGGCAATGGTAGCCCAGTCTGGCACGGGGGTGACAGGGGTGGGACAAAGGGGCTGCAGGAAACTGGTGAAATTTGCTTCTTGTGCATTTCCCTCCTCTGCACCTCTACCTTTTCTCTGTTAAACAGTGATCTCAGAACACATCCCTAGTGTTGTTCTCCATGCTTTCTTTCACTTTCTTTCTGTAGGCATCCTTGGTCTCCTTGTTTCTGTGTTTTAACTCTCTTTGTACTTGCTTGAGTTCTGCTTGGTCCCCTGACCTAAAAGCCCTCTTTTTACAGTAGGGCTTTCAGGTCATGGTTTACACAAGGTTTGTTGTTTGGGTAGCACAGTGGCCTCATGAGGCCATTTCTCACTTTAGCTGGTTGTCGCTGTACAGCAAGCTTAAGTGGTGGTAAGAGCTGTACTTTGTTGTGATCTGACCTACCTAGAGGGCAGAGGTCAGTGGAACTGTTAGAATATTTGATGGTTGCATACAACAAATATAGGGTCTTCTCTTGTTTTGTAGTTAACAAACTGGTACAAGATGGGAAGTGTGGAGGAGAGAGAGACATGGTTGAAATCACCCGTGATGTAGATGAAGGCACTGGGGTGTTTTGTTTGTATATTCAGTTACAGAATGGATAACGTCACCTGCCACTTCCGAGTTCCCAAATGGAGAAATGTAAACAATAACGATGACTATGTTGTGAATTCTCTCAGCACTTGATATGGGCAGATTCCGATAGCAATAAGCTTAATATTCATTTTGTAAATGTGCTCTTTGATGGAACTATGCCCAGGGTTAAACGATCTCAAGTTTACAAGCATGCCAAGCCCCCCTCCTTTCTTCCTCTTTCTTCATCTGCTCGAACTATGTGGAAGTCAGGGATAGTCAAATTAGAGTCCAGTATCTGTTTGTGAAGCTATGTTTCTGTGAAACACATGATACTGCACTTTCTGTACCTTCTCTGAGTCTTGGCAAGCACTTCTAGTTTGTTCATTTTATTAGCCGAGGATGTAGCATTTCACATAATGACTGCAGGGATTAAATCTCCTCTTTTTCATCCTCCATTTAACACTCACTCTGTAGCCATGTCATCTCCTCCTTCTCCTCTAGTATGCTTTTCTCCAACAACAAGAGCTGGTCACCTCAGGGCAATCAGTTGGTCAGGTTTATAAGCAGTGCCAGCAGTGCTACAGGCAAGGCTCCCATTCATTAGCAATGACCCAAATACAATATCGAGCAGTAAAAAAATATCTAAGTGTCATGTCTGTGACCCCCACCCTGTGCAGGGCTCAAACCCAGACCGCCGTGGTGTTGCGTGCACTTGCCTGCATGCTGTGAAAGGAGACCCATACGCAGGATTCAGTGAAGCGCTGCTTTTATTACATAAAGATGAGACAGAGGGCAACTAACTTCACACTAGACATTGCATGGTGTACAACAAAACAAGAAACTAATCTGAAACAAAACCTGAACATGGCAAAACAAAACCTAACACAAAACCTGACAGAAATCCACGGCACAGTTAACAATCACTGACAAAGACATGAACACAAGGATCCCTATTTATAGGGATAAACATTTGGGCTAATGGGATACAGGTGACACACCAGGAAAGAGAACAATGGGAAGGGCGTAACACAAAAGACACACAAAGAAGCAGGCTTCCAAGGTTCACCTGCCAGCGCCCTCTCTGGGCCTTGCAGGGAACTGTCCAGCTGTTCCTGACACTGAGTCACTGAATCTTGGCATAAGTGTAATGACCAGGTGCACAGGACAAGAACGGTGCATGTCAGACAGCAAAAATAAAAACAAATTAAAATACAAAAATATACAACTCATTTCCAGAGCTGCTCCGACAGGCTGCCTCTAGCATGGTGCCATCTTGGAAGTCTGAACTAATAGATCATCAGCTGACTAATAAGGTGTGTAACTTTTTGTTGTCCAGACATTAGGTCAGTCTGCAAACCTCTTTTGTGTGTACTGGAAGGAGACTGAATGGGTTAAAGATGGTTGTACGGTCAAAGACAAAAATAGCACTCACACAGTGTGCTCCTGCACTCACCTGTCCACCTTCGCCCTCATTATGCAGACTGACCCGGACAAGGTAAGTGTTCACAAAGAAATGACTGGTTTCAACTTCTATTCTTTTTATTTAAATAAATATTTTTGTCAATATTTACATCAGAAGAATTGATGGAATGCAAAATGGTTTGGATAAAAATTGTCCTGGATCAGAGTCAAGAGATGAAACAAAATTCCAGGAGAATAAATAAGAAAAAGAATAACACAGAGTTGCACATAAGGAAATAAAGGCAAAAAAGATGTTTGAACTCAGTATAACATCCAGGAAGGATTTAAGTTTAGTGAGTTTCTCAAAACAGAAATCAATTTTTAAAAAAGAAGAAGGAATTGAGGTGAAATTGAGGATTATTAGATTTCTGAGAATATGAACTTTCCAAATGTAAAATTTGATCATGTATTGAAAAATGCTGATTATTTGATTTGCAGGGTGATGATGATGAGATCATAGAGCTCATTAACACAGTGGGTGTGTCCGTGGGGTTGTTGTTCCTCTTCTTGACTATATTGACTCTTGCTGTCTGCCAGCGAGGCCCCAAAGTGACCAACGTGGCTTTGCTCAACCTGTCTATAAGCTTATTTTTTGCTCACCTGGTTTTCCTGCTCACACAACAGTACCAGGAGAATGTAAAACAGTCTCAGGTAAGTTCAATTCCTGATAAACAGTTACCTGATGGTAGGTCACATTTTCATGTCATTATACTATTTAACTAGTTCCACCATGGTTACATCATGACATTGAATGGAATTTGTCTGTGTCTCTGGGCTGTCTCCTTCATTGCTTAATAACCATCTCTTCTGAAATAAATATACTCCATCTAACTAACACACTGAAGCATAAGACTTTATTCAGGCATAGCATATGTTAGTGGTTAATGTTTGAGGGATGATACACAGCAGGATATACAGTTCGTATGCACCATTGGTCCGATAGAGATAGAGAGCTGTGTGCAACTAATATCAGTTTCCTAGTGTTAGAACCAGGAGGTCAAACTGTGTATTCTTTATGAACATACACAAAATAAAAAATAATACCTTGTTCACCTTGTTCATATGACCAGGTACTGTGTGTAATTAAAGTTCTATGTGATTTCATTATAAAAACACCAAGAATCCAGTGTTATGTGGCCATCACCGTGCTTCACTCTGAGGATTAGTTGCCTTTGATTTGTTGGTTGTTTTTCCAACTAAACCACTTTTTACCTGCTTACTTAATTTTGGTTGATGGATTCTCCAAGTAGAGCACAGAGGTGTCATTTTCTTTAGATTTTTTAAAATAATTATTTAAAATAACATAGCTCTGTGCAATGTTTTGAATTTATTTATTTATTTATTTATAAACATAAGCCTAACTGATTTTTTACTTTTTGATTCCTCTGTCTCCATGATGCTGTTTGTTTAAGTATTACAACAAACTCTGGGTTCTTCCTTGAACGTGTGCAGTTACATTGAGATCACTTTCATTACACAGGTCTCACCTGTTTCATTACACACCCTATAATACCTCTTTTTCTGTTTGATATTCTATACTTGTACATTGGTGGCACCTACAGACATGTTGTATGTGCAGTAAGTAATTTGACTCTGTGTGATGTCAGTATACAGGATATCTACGCTACAATTTCTTTTTTATATTTACAGGTGAGATACTGTATATGTGAAACCTCTCTCTCTCTCTCTCTCTCTCTCTCAGTTCTCTCAGTTGTGTGAAGTGTTGGCTGGTGTCACACACTTCTTATTTTTATCAGCGTTTGTGTGGATGTTCACTGAGGCGGTTTTGCTGTACATCTGTGTGAAGAACCTTTCACGGATCAGCTCGAAGCAGGTGGACGTGCTTAACTGGAAATGCATGATTGTGATTGGATACATCATCCCCCTGGTATTGGTAGGCGTGACTTCTGGACTGTATCCTGATGCCTACAGTATAGATCAGTAAGAGTCTGGTTTATTTTTTTATCTATTGTACTTCAATATGGTTACAAACTGTTGGTCAGAGACACAATTAACTTCATTTAAAAAAAAACACTGGTTGATCTTCATGCAGTTGCTGGCTTAAGGGTGGTGTCATCTGGGCATTTCTGGGTCCTGTGTGTGGCATTATTGCTGTAAGTCCTAAATAAGACAAATATATATATATATATATATAGTTTATTTATGTTTATAGTTATATAGTTTATTTTTTTATCGCTATCCATCTTCTAAACAATAGACTATATATATAGACTTAGAGATACATGTAGAGTCTATTGTTTAGAAGATGGATAGTGATAAAAATAAAAGAAAACAAAAGCATTGGAATATAGGCAATGTGCACTGATAACCAGAATCCACACTGAAATGGAATCACATGACACTAATCAACAATGTAAATGCTATATTTTTGTGGATCATGTTGCAAATATATAATTTTAAATTAAAATGTTCATCCTTGCTTAGTCACAGTGCGATACACTGTCCAGACAAATTTATCCTCTTCACTCACAGATCAACTTTCTCCTTTCTTGTGTGATCATCGCAATTCTCCACTGCTCTTTGTCTAGCCTGGATAAATCCGTTTCCCACCTAAAACACACCCGGTAACACACATCACACTCCTTGAATTATTCACCTTCCATTATATATACAGACATTCATAAATACACTTAAAAATTCTCTCTCTCTGTGTAGGACTCTTGTGTTAAAAACCCTGCTCCAGTTTGTCATTCTTGGCTGCCCCTGGGCTTTAGGCTTCTTCACTGAGCAAAACAACATGATAAAGATCATCTTCCTCTTCTTAAATTCGCAGCAGGGAACCTTCATCTTCATCGTTCATTGTGTCCTCAACCAAGAGGTGAGATGTTCTTTCATGTGATATAACAATTGTAGTTCCGTACCTTGTAACTCTTACATTACACATAATTTTTAAGTTTTTTAGCATAGAATTACAAATACTCAAACTGAGTTAAACCACAGTGCTGTTGTCTGTGTTAGTCAGCATCAGCAGATTACAAGAAACATGTGTAAGCTTTGATAGGTTGAAGTTTTCTCTTAGGAGATGTTTATGGAGCATTTCTGGAAGGAGTCTCCAGTGTCAGCGCTTCGTAACTGTCAGAGGTTAAGACATATCCAGGACAGAGGACAGAGTTTGTGCTTTGTGGTTTCTCTGTAACATGACGAACTTGTGTCTCAGGAGAGAGAGAGAAAAAAAGAGGGTGGACTGTTTATACCGTTTATAGCTGAGTGATAACAGGAACTAACATTGTTTCCTGGACATTTCATTCCATTAAAAGGGTGGAAACTCTTCTTTAATAAATGAGAAGTAAAAAGAGATTGCTGAGGTATAAATAAGAACTATCAGTACCTCCAATGTCACATCACACCATCTGTGTTATAATACTGACTTAATAACATTACTATACATGTGAAAACATTTCAGACAGAGTTCACTGAATCACAACGTTAACAGTTTGTACTGTTTTACTTGATTTTAGATCAGACACCAGTACAGGAAGTGGTGGGATGACCTTTACCACTGCTCCAAGTACAAGGCCATGTCAGAAGACCACAACAGAGCTTCACATTCACACGCAAATTAACATGAAACAATGTTAATGTCTTGTTTAAAGGACAAAGACAAGGCCTCTCACCTGTCAGAGTGACAACAGCTAGAGTTGAACACTCATTAGTGTGGTTAACACCCCATTTCTTTTCAATACACATGTTTTTTTTGTTTTGTTTTTTTATCAATGATTTCCTCTTTGCGTGTTTTACAAGGATATTTAAACTTACATTCATATCCATGATAATCTGAATTATATAATAACAGAATATCATATCATCACTTATTACTGTAATTAATAAAAGCAGAAGAATTGAACCAGGTGGGAAATTTGTTTTTAAAGTGATGACATCTTTTTTTTTCTTTTTTCATGAGAGTATAGTTTTATTCTAACTACACAATATGCACACATTATTTTACTAACTGGTATTTGGAGATATTTTAATAAGAATAACTATTACTTCTGTGTTGTTTTTTGTACACTGAAAAAAAACGATTTGTTGGCTCAACAACCCTTACGTATAAAGATAAATAGATTAAACTAAAAAAACGTACAGTTCATAACATTCTTTGCTCTATTTAACATACATTAGTGCATTAGTACATTAGTTTCATGTGTAACATGAAAATATAAATTACAAGGTGAACTTAAATGTATGCATAAAGTGAATGAGAAAATGTAAGTCACGTCAACTACCATTACAATTTTGTTAAAATTAAGTAAACCTAACATAAAATTTGCCTATGAGCGACATGATATGCAAATATTCTTCCGCTAAGGAACAGGAGCCATTTTCTGAAGCGCAACGTGAAGACGGTGAAAACTCTGTCAGGTAAGCTGTCTTTTACAATAATAAACAAAGTAAAATATTGAAATATGACTTTTTAACATTCATTAAACATTCTATTGCATTACTGGGGTGTATTCCTAAACTAGAGCAATTTTCTCCTGCGCAATGTGGTGAAGACTGAAGAGATACAAGCTTAGCTTTATATAAACGAAGCAAAAAGTAGAGTTTGACTTTTTACCATTCAAACTGGAGCTATTTTCTGAAGTACTGTACGACGTAAAGGCAGTGAAAACTTTGTCAGGTAAGCTGTCTCTATATAAACAAAGTAAAATATGAAAGTATGGCTTTTTAATATTTGGTTAAAAATTCTGTTGCGTTAGTGGGGTGTATTCCTAAACTAGAGCCATTTTCTGCTGCGCAATCTGGTGAAGATGTGAAAAAGTGTAAGCTTAACTTCTTTATATATATATATATATAAACGAAGCAAAAAGTAGATT
Organism: Hemibagrus wyckioides; assembly: GCF_019097595.1. Classification (NCBI taxonomy): domain Eukaryota; kingdom Metazoa; phylum Chordata; class Actinopteri; order Siluriformes; family Bagridae; genus Hemibagrus; species Hemibagrus wyckioides. The sequence continues at coordinate 19,936,486 of NC_080735.1, read as the reverse complement.
TTTGAAATTTTAACATTCAAACTGGAGCCACTTTCTGAAATGCAACGTTGTGAAGATGGTGAAAAGAGGTCAGCATAGCTTTATATAAACGAAGCAAAATATTAAAGTTGGTGGTCAAGGGGGCATTTTTGAATTGCTACGAATGATGCTTAAACAACTAAAAACATGTTATTTATGAATAATTTGTAAATATACATCGAGTTTATACGTGTAAGTGTGTGCACATGAATCGATAAACAAGTTTGCACGCAAGTGGTCAGAGTATTTATGTACTGTATATGTTCATGCATCGCTTTTGCACGTATGCATGGAGATTGCCTAAGCTAAATTTATCGAGTTTGCACTAATGCATTTGCAGCATTGCTCAGATCCAAAAATAATAGACTGTATAATAAAAATTTAAAAGCTAGCCTAATAAGCTATTTTATGTTGTTTAATACTGTTGTTTTTCTCTCCATCCATAGTTCTATGCAGTATTGCAAACAATTATAGTGCAAATTATAGTGGAACAAAATTATTGGAGGTAATTTTTTTTTTTATTTCACACTGTTAATTGTTTTTGGCAAATTGGCTTTTTGTGCATTTAGGGTGATTTATCGGCTTTAAAGACCATATTGTCAGTTTAGTATAAAAGCTTTCACTGAAAGGTCTGTGCTAAATGAGACAATTCATACAAAATTCATACAAAATATAAAGCTATGAATTAATCTTTTCTTCTCCTTCTAGTGCACAATGATATGGACATGCAAATTTTGTAGCACAGTCGTTTCTAAAAAAGCAGACTTACTTAAACATTATAGATTACAACATGACTGTCTTGGACGACACTGATCACTTCCATGTATTTTTCCGGATTGTCCCTGTTCATTTAAAACATTGAACTCATTTCGTTCTCACTTGAAAAGGCACCATGTCCCCTCTGATGTACAGACACCAGGGGAGAAGCTTTCCTTCTCATGTCAACATAGTGCCTCTATTACATTTTCAACAGAGGCAGAATTTTTCACACATCTTAGACAGAAACAAGAAACTGTTGATTGTGTTTTTCACCAGTGTGATTTCAGGACAAATGTTTATGGCACATTTGCTGCTCACAAAAGCAGAAAGCATATGCCTCATTCTGTCACTGATTTTAAACCGGTAGTGCTGCATAGAAGTTTAGATTCTGACTGTGGCCATTCCAGCAGCATAACTCATGAAGAAGAAAGCAAAGAAGAAGAAACCAGTTTGCCACTGAATGCAGAAAATGAACCTTTACCAGATTCTTCTGGAAAAAAAAAATTGGTTCTGTGCTGCTAAAGTTGGAAAGCCTATTTCATGTATCAGGCAAGTGCATTGACCAGTTGGTGGAAGACTTACAGTTTATTTCAACAGAAGGGTCAGCTGGAGCATTTAGATGTATTATTGAACAAACACTAAAGAAACATGAATGTATTCTTGACACTTCAGTAATCACAGATTTGGTAAGGGAACTTTGTAAGTCAAGCCAATTAAGCAGGTCATTTGGATTAGATGGTATATTTAGTTCCTCATATAAGAGGAAAGAATATTATAAAGAAAACTTCAACATTCTGGAACCTGTTGAGTATATTATTGATGCCAAGGAAAGACAGAGTTTTCAGTATGTGCCTATTCTCAAGTTGTTGTCTCGTTTAATGAATGACAGATATTTCTCAGAAGGTACTTGAAAGCCTTCAGATCTCTGAACAGGATGTCCCAACATACAAATCTTTTTATGATGGGCTATATTTTCAGCAAAACCCTTTTCTGTCTAAAGGTGAATTCAGGATTTCCCTGCATAAAATTACTGCAGTTTATTGGGTGCTGGGAAATATACCATCACTACTCCGATCTGAGTTGTCATCTATTTATTTGGCAGTGCTGTGCAAAGCAGAAGATGTGAAACGGCATGGATATTCAGTTGTGCTAGAACCCCTTTTGAACGATCTTGGAGTATTGGAGAGAGAAGGAGTTTTTGTTTCTAGTCTTGGTGAAAATGTCAGAGGTACAGTGATGTGCATTGTTGCAGACAATTTAGCAGCCCATTCACTTGGTGGGTTTGTTGAAAATTTTTTCTGGACTATATCCCTGCAGGTTTTGCCTTGGCCAGTGTTCAGATTTTCAGCTGAAAGAAGTACATTCAGGGGCATTTCAGAGAAGGACGATCGAGCAACACTCTCATCATATTAAATTAACATTAGAGGATCCAAGTGTTGTCCATTCATTTGGTGTCAAAAGACAATGCATCTTGACTGACAAACTGGAATATTTCCATGTTTTATCAGGATTTCCACCAGATCTCCTGCATGATGTTTTTGAAGGGATCATTCCTGTAGAACTGGCTTTATGCTTAGATGTTTTCATCAAAAAGAAATACTTGACAGTGAGTGAGATAAATGTTGCAATCCAACATTTCCCATTTAAATGGACAGACAAAACCAACTGTCCAAAGTCATTGCCTCTGTCTTTTGGAAATCGAAAGAGTATTGGAGGAAATACCCATGAAAACTGGGCCCTGCTCAGATTTCTTCCATTTCTTATAGGCCCAAAAATTCCAGTTGATGAACCTGTATGGTTAATTCTTATGGATCTTAAAGAAATTGTGGAACTGATAGTTTCACCAGTCCATACCCAGGAGTCTATTGGTTACCTTGACACCAAAATATCTGAGCACAGACACAGATTTTTGGGTGTATTTCCACAGCAGAAACTGCTCCCTAAGCATCATTTCCCGGAGCACTATCCTGAATTGATACAGGCATGTGGTCCTCTGGTGGCTATGTGGACCATGAGTTTTGGACCCATTCTTTTAGGAACATCTTGCTATCTCTTGCCATGAAACACCAGTTGTTGATGGCTTTTCATTCTCATAATTTGGGGAATTTTAAACCAGCTCTTTCTGTTTCACATGTGTCCAGTGTCCATTTGGATTTGCTTTGTAATGATGTACAGGAGGCAATTCGCAAAAAATTCCCAGGCAAAACATCAGTAGTGTTGGCAAACTCTGTATCTCTGTATCCTGTATCTTGAACAAAATACTGTATAGGCATGGTTGTGGCTCATGGTTCCACTGCAGGACTCCCTGACTTTGTGCAGATACACCAGATGATGGTTGTAAAAAACGCTGTTGGGTTTATTGTGAAAACACGTAGAGCCTGGTACAATGAACACTTGAGGTCTTTTGAACTGGATGCACCTGGGCATGTTGAAGTACTTCTCCAGAAAGACTTGAGTGATGTTGTGCCTTTAGGTGCATACACTGTTGAGGGAAAGTGTATGGTGACTTTGAAGCGCTTCATTTCTGTACAGTTCTAGGTAATCGGAAATCGAAATGGTTTAATTCAATGTCATGTCTGAATGTTTTACAGTAAAGGACAGTTGACCCAAAAATGAAAATTGTGTAATTTACTCATGTGAACAACAAATTAACTTGGTGCCTGTACAATCATACAAAGTTGTCATCACTTCAGAAGTCTTGGATTAAACCACTGGAGTTTAATCACTATGTCCTATTTGGAGCTTGAAACTTTTGAACCCCATTGACTTTGACTGAATGGACAAAAAACACTGGAACTTTCTTCAGAATATCTTCTTTTGTGTTCTAAAGGAGAATGAAAATAATTTGAAGAGTTTGGAACGGCATTAGTAAACAATGACAGTTTTCTTTTTTGGGTGAACTATCCCTTTAATTGATTCTGTATTTTCAAACAGGACATGTGCGAACCAGCACTATTACGGGTGATTCCTGATCAACACTCCATTCACAAACTTCACCTGCCCTCTGGAATTTCAGATACCTGTGTGAAGTTGGAGTCAGTAGTTAGAGAGACATTTCAGATACAAGGGAACTTTACTCTTCATTACAAAGATGCTGATTTTGGAGAGTTCTTTTCTCTGACTTCAACATCTGAACTTAAAGATAAAGACACTATCAAGGTAGTGCAAGTTTTTATAAATTTAGCAACAGTCAACAGTTTGGAGAGTGCTGCCCCATCTACTTCTGATGACTCTTCAGTTGCCTCTTCAGCTCCCTTATCATTTGGCTCATCAGATGACACACTATTGCTCTCCTCTCCAGAGAGTTATGGCCAAAGATCACAGCCATGGCCAACACAGTTTGAAATTCCAGAGTTTGCCTATGACACTGAGCTGGTTCTGAAGTCTGCTAATGATGAATTCAAAAACAGTGGCACTCTTCTGAACAATCCATGTGTGAAGTCCGATATTCTGGAAAAATTGGCAGAATTTTCCAGTATTGTGCATATCCAACCAGCCAGCAAATTTGCACAGTTGCAGAGGCATTAATCCAAAAGCATCCTTGCTTGAAGGAGCCTGGGTCATTCTCTGGATTCTATGGATGGCAAACAAGATTGAAGTACAAGATGAGAAACTATCGGTCATAACTGAGAAGTCTAGGTTGTCCAGAATTTGCTGTGAACTCAGGCAAAAATAAAAGACCTGCTGCTGTAAAAAAAAAAAACTCAGAAAGCCGAATTGAACTACCCCCCACCACATCCATCAGGAGTAACTGTACAAAATCTAGAACAAGAACGGGTGGAGCTCCTTGAAGAGGTCAAGATAAGGGATAACTGGAAAAATATTAATCAGAAAATGGGCATAACATTCTCCTACCATCGCCAGGAGATAGTGGAGAACAGTCCTTCTATAGCAAGCATTCAGCAAAGATGGCCTGCCTTGTTCGACATCTCTCAGGTATCTATATTGAGGTTCCCTTGTTTTAATTTTGCTCTAAATTTGTCTAATTTTTGAGTACTGTGTTATTGTCTTTTAAGGTCAAAGAAGAATTCAGAAGCTTAACAGCTGTTGAGCTAGAAACATCATTCATGGCAAACCTGGACAAATACACAGATGCACTCCTGTCTTTGTTTCGCACCAAGGGAGGAAATGCTGGACAGCAAATTTGTGAAATTTTGAATGTGCTGAATCAGGTATGTGACTAGTTTGTTGGAACATGTATGTTAGTGCCCTCCAAAATGTTTGGGACAAAGCCATTTCTTTCTTAATTTTCCTCTGTACTCCACAGTTTTAGATTTGTAATCAAACAATTCACAGTTCAAGTGGTTAAATTCTTAGGTTTTATTAAAGGGTATTTTCATAAATTTCAGTTTTAACATGTAGAAATTATAACAGTTGTTATACATACTTACATCCATTCGAGGGCATCATAATGTTCAGGACACAGCAACAGTATGTAAATTAGTCATGTTTAGTACTTTGTTGCATATCCTTTGCATGTAATAACTGCTCAAAGTCTGCAACTCATAGATATCACCAGGTATCATCTCTGGTGATGCTCTGCCAGGCCTGTGCTGCAGCTAACTTCAGTCAACTGCTTATTTTGGGGGTCAAGTCCCCTTAAAGTGATACTCCAACCTAAAAATAAAAATTCTCTCATTGTTTACTCACTCACATGCTGTCCCAGATGTATGACTTACTTTCTTCAGATGAACACAGAACAGATTTTTAGATTTTTAGAAGAAAGTCATATGCATTGTCATATGCATATGCATGCTTTAAGCTTTCTACAGTATATAAAAGGCATGCTCAATCAGGTTCAGATGAGGTGACTTGGCCATTCAAGAATTCTCCAATTAGTTGTAAAAACATTTGCTTCTGAATTAATTTGCCATCAGCAGTTACACCATCAATGAAGATGAGCGAGTTAAAAAAAGCCTTTGTCCTGTAACATGGAGGTCTCTATATATGCGTGATTTTATGTATATCCACCCTGAAAAGCAGCTTTTTGTTTCATGTACTTTGAAGACCAGTGCTGTGGAAAAACGTAGAGATGTTGTGATTCGGTGTTTAATTGTGTACCTCTCTGAAAACACCGATAATCTCATCAGGCATTACCAAGTAAGTATCTAGAATACATGGAATGCTCTATGCTGTTTGTTTGATTTAGTGAGATCCACCTAGTTGAGATCCAGACCTAAATAATCAACTTAACATTGGCAATCTACCAATTTCACCCAATTAGAAAGTATTGAAACAATAGACTGTAACATTTATTTTATTTATTATTAAGTTATGTTGGTTGGGTTACCTCAAAACATTCTGTGTCATTTTGTGTTATTTATTTAATTTAATGCATTATTTTTTGCATTTATTTAATGTATATTTTCCCCACTATAAAACAGTCTGAAATATGCCAAGTAATGTTGCAATTAAATACACATTTGCTATGCTTTACTTTAAGGATACTCATGTGGACTTGGATGAACTTGAACAGCACACACTGAGGATTATCACGAAAGGTGGCTCAATGGATGATCCTTTAGAGACTGGGGTAGTGCTGGAAGGCATAGAAGTGCTGACAGGGTTGGCAGGTGTTGCAAAGGCTTGTGCTTTGCCACTTGGCCTAATATACGCAATTAATCTGAGTTACCCCAAAGAACTAAGATACACATTTGAATTCTTTCAAAAGATTCTACTGGAGCTAGACAGTGGTAAGCTTTCTCCAAAGATGCATTCTCTGAACAAGCTTCTTTGTTGAAATAAAAGATTTCACTGTTGTTGTTTTGACTATTACAACTACTACAACTCAAAATATGTTGTCAAAAGACATGGTTCTATGTTGTTAGTCTGCACTCAATTTTGTGAAAATTGTGTTTGTTGCATGTTCCAGTAGTAAATGTTAGAGAAATATTAATCTTTCATGCAAAGGTTGAAAAAAATCAAGGAAATGACTTGTGAACTTCCTTTTGTCAACTTTGTCACTTTCAGCAGTATTATATTATAATTAATTTTTGGTTTTCAGGCTGTTTAATTTTCCAGAGTATTGCAAACTCTGTCAAGAAAAAAATTGCTTCAGTTTTGTAATCTTCTGAAAAAACTTTAGTGAATGATGTTATATTTTCTTATTAAGCTGTGCTCAATTCATTTGTATACAAAAGTATTGCAAGCTCTATTTAAAAATAAAGTAAAATGTTTTATTTTGTGCTAATTTTATGTTTTGTGTTTATTTTAAGACACTGAATGTTCTGGAGCAGGGCAGACCAGTAGGCAGACCAGTTTCATTCAGTAGCTCTAAATCCAAAATAAATAAAATTTTTATGTTGATTCAGCTCAATTAATTATCTTTTTTAAAATGTAAAACAGCTTAAATGTTGACACAACTTGAATTTACTCGGTAAATTCTATTGATGTTAGATATTTTTTTAAGTAAAGAATGTTGAGTGAACTCATATTTATGTACACAACAAAGGTTTTCTTGTTAAATTTACATAAAATTGCTTCAAGTTGGATTTACTTAAAAAGTGGGATGCAAAAATGGTGCATGTGTATTTTAAGTAAATCCAACACATCATTTTTTCCAGTGTAGCTCTGTGGTTTAATAATAATAATTGTAATGATAATACCCTTCAAGGTACAAACTTTTGCATTTTCATAAATTTCCATTACATGTGTTTCTTTTTAATATAAATTTGCATTTGTTAAAATGTACTGTTAAATATTTAAAATGCTTTATGCCATAAATAGGTAAAAAGAATGAACAGTGAATTTTTCCACTTCTGTTTTTCTTTGTTATTGGTGTTATGGTGGTGGCGGTGAATTAGAGAAGTGAAAACATTCAGTGAATTAAAACCAACCTAAATGTTATGTCCATCCACCAAGGTCAAAGATAACAAGAAAACTTGAAACTAGTCTACTTTGAAATGTTTGCCTAGGAGAGACAAAGACGCAGTAGAACTACCTTGTGTCTTCTTGTTGTGCTCAGTCTTGTCATGGTGTATGGCCTGTGACATTAAACTGTCATTCACAACATCACCTTAATAGCAGAATTTGTTCCTCACCCAGGTTTAAGCTCCTATACAGCTGTTTCTGTTTCAGTTAATGACTGGGTTCCAACCTACATGAAATTGATGATCATTAGCACCTACTTGGTATAACTGGTTAATCACATACCTGACTCTGAACCTTGTGCAAGATCCTGGTTTGAAGCAGTCACACCAAATATTGATTTGATTTAGATATATCTTCTGTTTGCTCACTTTGCATTTTGTAAATAAATAAAAAATAAAAATATTAAAATATGTTTTTGAAAGCATTCTTACTTTACCAAATTTCTTCACACCTACCTAAAACTTTGACACAGTACATGTATATGTGAGTTTTCTATTTCTGTTGGTCACATGACTGGTGTCGGAAATCATTCTGTTTATCCATTAACTTTTTTTGTTTTTAATAAATCAGACTTTATGATTCATTTGTATCCACATATATGGATAAATTATAAAACTATACCTTACTGTACTGTATTTGAAAGATCAGTACATAGACATTTCAGACATAGGAGTAAGGAAGAAATGCCATGTGTTCTGAATTTCAGGAGGTCTGTTCTTGAAAAATATAAAACAAATAAAAAAAAATCACTCTAGATCACCACAGTCAGGGGCGTAACTTCCACTGGGGACGGGGGAACGTTGCATGCACACTGAAAATAGCTCACTGAAAGGTGTAATGAACAGGTGTCATAGTCAGCGATGAAACGGCAGAAGCCGTTTTTTTTTATGTTTATGAGATTGTGTGAGAATCTTGCAATCTGTGTACCAAATAAGTAGTGTATCTATTGTGTTCAATTTCTATCTATAGTGTATCAATTTTCCATCCTTTGGGATTACAGAAGTAAGGATTACAGATCATTTCTTCCTACCCTGGTGTAATACAGTGTTGGATGCATAAAAATCTACTTTAGGTTTTGTGCTGCACAGAAAATCACCAGGAATGTAAATATTTTAATTTGTCTGCAGTGGTCAGTATCTATCAAAAATGGTCCAAGGAAAGGAACAGTGGTGAACCGGAGACAGGGTCATGGGCAATGTTCTGCTGGGAAACCTTGAGTCCTGCCATCCATGTGGATGTTAGTTTTACATGAACACCTACCTAACTGTTGTTGCTGACCAGGTACACCCTTTCATGGAAACAGTATTCCCTAATGGCTGTGGCCTCTTTCAGCAGGATAATGCGCCATGCCGCAAAACAGAAATGGTTCAGCAATGGTTTGATGACCACAACAAAGAGTTTGAGATGTTGATTTGGCCTCCAAATACCCCAGATCTCAATCCAGTCAAGCATCTGTGGGATGTGCTGGACAAACAAGTCCAATCCATGGAGGCTCCACCTTGCAACTGACAGGACTTAAAAGATCTGCTGCTAACATCTTGGTGCCAGATCCCACAGCACACCTTCAGGGATCTAGTGGAGTTGCTGTTTTGTCAGCAAAAGGAGGACCAACACAATATTAGACAGGTGGTCATAAAGTTATGGCTGATAAATATATCTGAATCTGATCAAATATATCAGTGATCTGAATCACTGACTTGCATTTTAATATATTTAATATATTTTGCCATGAATGTGTATTAAATTATTCCCAATAGTCTATTCTCTACATTCCATAGCTTTTTTCTCGGCTGCGCTGCTTCCAGTAGTGTATATTTATGATAAGAGTATTTATCCAATCATATTTCAGCCAGTGGCTGACATCATGTGAAAGAAATCTGCCTTAAGGCCTTCAGAATCAACAGTTCAGGTGCCCGGAGCTTAAAATAAGTGGCAATGAAATTGTTAGATTAACCAATCAGATTTCGAGTTGGCGTCACTGGGGCCATCCAGCAGGCATACGATTACAATTCAGCAATTTCCCGTCCTTTGATTGGATAGTTGGAGTAGTCAGAGGCAGTGACCCGCCCATATACCCTGTTATATATTCACTGTGTCTCATTTCGGATGCTGCGTCCTCCAGAGATTGCAATTTGCTGCATACGGCATCAAGAATGTCTTTTTTGAGAAAAGTAACCGTAATAAAATTTACTATTCCTTGTGAGGTGTGAAATACTGTAGACTAATTTCTTTTTTACTTCGTTATTTAACGGGTGATTAGTATCTATTGCCGTGGCATCCATGGGTGAGTCTAGAATTTTCCTCCCAATGAGGGTATAATAGTAAAATAAATAAATAAATAAATAAAATAAAGGTTTGACTAACAGGGTAGGATGGTAAATTTATTGCAGCATTCCACTGTATTGCATAGATGTGTATAACATTTGAGTATGGAACAAGTCAAATATGAGCCTTCCTGATCTCACACACACACACACACACACACACACACACTTGCTCTGCGATGCCGCGGTCTGTGGAGTGAAGAACGTGCTGAAAGATGCGGAGGAGCCGAAGTCTGCCGCCGTTTTCATATGAAATTTAAAGGAGACTGAGGAGATCATGAATTTGTGTATAGTTTATCGAAGAATTTTAGGAGGGCTGAGTAGAAATGTAGATAAAGAAATGTAGAAATGGCCTCTCGACGCCCATGGTGGCGTCATAATGATGGTATAGAGGTGGATTAATTCAGGAAGGACACCAGTGAAGGCCTAGGTGTGAAATGCATGGCCCACCACTGAGATATATATATATATATATATATATATATATATATATATATATATATATATATATATCAAAAGTTTGGACACCCTTTTTAATTCAATATTTTTTGTTTAGGGATTTATTTTCTACATTCTAGAACAATATTGGAGATTTCAAAACTATGAAATAACACACATGGACTTAAGTAATCCATATGTAATGACAACAAAAAACAGTCAGTTGTTATTTTAAGACACGAAGGTCAGGTGTTCTGGAATAGTTCTTGCAAGAACAGTATTGTCAAGTGCATTTGCAAAACCCATCAAGCACCATGATGAAACTGGCTCACATGAAGACCATCCCAGTAAAGCAAGACCAAAACTGACCTCTGCTGCAGAGGAGAAGTTCATTTAGAGTCACCAGCCTCAGAAATCACCAATTAACAGCACCTCAGATTAGAGGCGTTATGAAGGCTTTACAGAGCATCAGTAGCAGACATATCTCAATATCAACTGTTCAAACGACATTGTTGTGGATTTCGGCCGCCTTCAGCATTGGTTTACAATGTAGAAAGAAATAAACATCAGGAAAGACCATGGATTAGAAGGTGTGTCCAAACTTTTGACTGGTAGTGTATATACACCAATGAGCCATAACATTGTAAACTTTTCCTTTGTAGAGTTTTATGCTTTGTTGTTGCATGTTAATAATATTTTATGGCTGCTATATAAGTTTATTGACATTCATGCAAATATTGGTTTGACTTCTGAATGCAAACAAAATGCACATACATTGTCTACATAATAAGAATGAGGGTAAAAAGCATCATTATTTAGACAGAAGTGAAAACGATATGATCACAAACAATTATTTATATGCAGTCACTGAAATGCCTCTGCTTTTGGCAACCCTTTACTATTATTTTTTATTACATCGAGTCTGATGTGTACTTTGTTTTCTTCATTGCTGTCCATAGAACAAAATGTATGTATGTATTTATTTAGCATATTGCCCTTATATACTTATTAGTGGTGCTTTATATGCTTATTGATTTCCACACTTCCACATCGTTACTATGAAACACGCGCACACACACACACACACGCACGCACGCACACACACACACACACACACACACACACAGAATTATGCTGAAAGTAGTAAAGAAAAAAGTATAAAACTTATATTTAAAGCACATTTGATTGTTTGATCTTTAATGAGAGATTTATTAGGTAGACAACTGGGCTGATTTCCTGAGTTATGCTAATGTTACTCCTGATTTTTAAAAATCCATATCTATAATATATATATATATATACACTATTCAGTAAGGTGTGCGTCCTTTTCATGTTCTATCCATTGAGTTCGAACTGCTACACACTCAAATAGCATGAGGATGTGTTTTTGATAGACTAAGAACATCATAACAAGCAAGATAAGTGAGATAGGTGCTTCAAATTCAAATATACATTTAAATAGGTTTTATAATCTTTTCTGTTCTAGGGACATGTAGTTTTTATTACAAGGTTGAGTTTCCTGATATATGAGATTACATATGGTCAAAATGAGGAACAACTAGCAGGAGTGTGTATGACAACAGGCATGTGTGAATTGGGGTGGTATTTAAAATCCTTTTGCTAATTTGACTATCAAACTATACTTTTGTCACGTTCGAACCCGACTGCCATGGTGTTGCGTGCACATGCCTGCACGCTGTGGAAATAGAGACCCATACGCAAGATTCAGCGAAGCACTGCTTTTATTACATAAAGACAAGACAGAGGGCAACTAACTTAACACTAGACATTGCATGGTGTAAAACTAAACAAAAGACACACCTAAACATGGCAAAACAAAACCTAAACATAACTAACCTAAACATAACTAACCTAAACATAACTAACCTAAACATAACTAGCCTAAACATAACTAACCTAAACATAACTAACCTAAACATAACTAGCCTAAACATAACTAACCTAAACATAACTAGCCTAAACATAACTAACCTAAACATAACTAGCCTAAACATAACTAACCTAAACATAACTAACCTAAACATAACTAACCTAAACATAACTAGCCTAAACATAACTAACCTAAACATAACTAACCTAAACATAACTAACCTAAACATAACTAGCCTAAACATAACTAACCTAAACATAACTAACCTAAACATAACTAGCCTAAACATAACTAACCTAAACATAACTAACCTAAACATAACTAACCTAAACATAACTAGCCTAAACATAACTAACCTAAACATAACTAGCCTAAACATAACTAGCCTAAACATAACTAGCCTAAACATAACTAGCCTAAACATAACTAGCCTAAACATAACTAGCCTAAACCTGACATCACAGCACAGTTAACAATCACAGACAAAGACATGAACGCAAGGATCCCTATTTATAGGGAGAGACATTAGGGCTAATGAGATACAGGTGGAGAACAATGGGAAGGTCGTAACACAAAAGACTCACAAAGAAGCAGGCTTCCCAGGTTCACCTGCCAGCGCCCTCTCTGGGCCTGGCAGGGAACTGTCCAGCTGTTCCTGCCAGCTTTCTGAGGTTGCCTTGCTTTCAAAATTTGCCAAAGAGAGAAAAAAAGATCTTAAAAAAGATCTCAATTTGGTGAAAGATACTACGTATGTACTTTTACTAGACAACAAGTGGAGAAAAGTAATTTTAAATGTTTCATTTGGGTTAAAATGTATAGTATCAACTAGCCTTCAAAACAAATTAAATTTGATAATTAAAATAGTTGGCATTTAGCTTCTTTGATGGTTGGTCTATGATTTTCTATTTGAATCATGTAGTTTTTAAGTAGTTAAAAATGGCATTAATAAAAATAAAGCAAAGTTTATTTACTTATTTATTTAAGAAAAAAGCACTATCCACATCACATTACTCCCTGTCTCAAATAGATTTGAACCTGTTATCTCCAGATCATGCTTTTGTGTTGCACCACAGGATAACTGGAATGAGTAGTTTAAGAATCTTAAATTGATTGAAAATCATTTCCATAAATATTGCGTACTTGTTACTGAGGCTAGGAATCAAAGTTCAGTTAGAGAAAACCCAGTGTCGTCAAACTAATGTTTATTAGTTGACACAAATGCATGAGTTTCAGTCATGCTATAAATACCTCGGATTAGATACGAAGCAAGCTTATGTTCACCTGAGGTGTTAATTACCAGACACCCAAAAGAGACACCCAAAAGAGAAAGAGGATCAGTTTCATGACCACAACATTTGACTATGGTCGGACTTTCCTGGAATATATGCAGATTTCTTCCAACCAGCACTGGCTAAAGAGAAGAGCCTTTGTATGTTTGTTTTCAGTGAAAATGTTGGTTATAGGACATTGTCGTGGAAACACAAAAATTTTGGCGGTACACGACTCACTGGAACCCAAACCCAGTCCAGACTCTGTCGTTCTCATTAGCTCACATTGTAAAAGAGTGAAGTAAAATTTTACCACAGTTTATATTCACTAAAGCTTTATATTGATGACTTTTCACTTTAAGGTATCTCTCTAAAGCCAAGCCTGAGTCACAAAAAGGGAAAGAGGCCACACCCAAGCTACTGCTGTTCTCTTAGTGGTCCTTGTGCTGATGATGTCATCACCACTGTTCAGTCGGACAACCTGAGCTTGTCCACACCACATCTGACCATACATCAGCACAGAGCAGAAGGGAGAACGATGAGCTCTTTTACACCATGTGAGTGTTTGCTCCTTATTATTCATTGTTCCAATCTAAATCTCTACATAGAAAAGGTTTTATTATTCAGGATGAAACTGAATTGAGTAATATATCTGGATTTTGTTTGTACTACTTTAACAGGTCTTGCCATGATCCTACTGACTGTACTTACAAACATCAGCACTGCACAAAACGGTAAGCTTATATCTAATATTTTAAAGAAAAGTATCCTTAAATAAAAACTCTAATTTGACTAAATATTATATATAATCAATTAACTTTATTTGAATTTATAATCAATGAAAGGTTTAAAGATGGGTTTTAAAGTATAATGTTAATGAATAAGTAATGAATAAAACAGTATCAGTGTTTTTATGTGAAGCTTTGCTGTACAAGTGAATGTGAATGAGAACTGATAACATATAAACACTAACCATTTGACCGGCACAATACTCATCTTCACGCTGATGTCATTTTGCTGTCTCACTTATCATGTAGCTACAATAATATAACCTATGTTTATCTCTCATCCTCAGCTTCTTGTCCACTGTATATAAACATTTCTGAGCCCTGGCGCAATGTTGGCTTTTGTTCCTCCACTTGTAATAAGAGTGACAGTAAGCTGATGGAGGGATGGTACCGCTTCATTGGTATAAGTGGAAACCAGGTAGTCACTTCCTGCGCAAACGTCCAAAATAACACCAACGGAAATGTCCCAAATTACAACTTATTCACATGTAATTCAAACATCACATATTTTACTACCTGCAGCGAAGGATTCATTGTCTACTACCTCCGACCTACCAAAGGAATTTATGCCACACGTGAGAAAAACTTTAAACAAAATAATCAACACCTTTTTATTTAGTTGGCATGTTAGGTTTTTGTTCCTTATAGCTATTACAGTTCTAAAAGCTCCAAATCCCTGAAAATCCCTACTTCTCTAACAAAAACAGATTTAAAAATAAAATGATTTGAGTCTGTAATGAGTCACAGAAACAGGGGCAGTTTGGTTTTTTGCTTGATTTAACATTCACCCTGCCATCCACAGGTCATTTATTATGCAGTAATTCTTCCTGTGGATCGAATGCTTATTGTGGTACTGTTTACGGCAGCTGTGTGTGTACACCAGGCTATACAATTTCAACAGATAAAGACACAGCCGGATGCACAGGTATGAGGGGAAATAAACTAAAATCTTTTTGTAGACATATTACTATATGACTAAAATTATGATGGGCGGCGTATGAGGAAAATATGACAATTTAACAGCTTTGTTTTAATGATCTATTTTTTCAGCTCTCACACTGCCTAAAGATTGCCAGGTAAGATTAAACAAAACAGTTCTGTACCTTTTTGACTCAATTCACTGTTAATTCTAAGTATTTTGCCTTTCTTGTTTACCATGTTTGGTGGCAGAACATTTTACTGTAAATGGTTTATGTAATCCATCACTGCATCATTCAGCCGAACATTCCGGCATTTATTCAAATGTACATACTAATTAAAAAAAAAGTCTCTAACTACTCTTCTACTTCTTTGTCAAACAGACAATACCCAAGTCAGACAATTTCATTTTATTAGCAAGTAATATTTTTGCACAAAATAAAAATGTACATGCTTTTGTACAAAGAAATTGGTTTGTTCCAGTCTCAGTAAGAGGCAGCTAACTTATACTGTCAAATATCTCACTGTAAAAGAAGCTATGTGCCCAGTTGATTTTTAAATCATTTACAACATTAAGGAATAGACGGAAATCACATGGCACTTTAAGTTCACTATAAAATGTAATTTTGTTGTTGTTCTAGACAGCAGCATGTGCAGAGAATTTTCTGAACAATCTTGACCAACTCCTAAACAATTCAGGCCCACTAGAACAGAAGGTAAGACAAGTTTGTGATGTAATCATCTGTTTCCTGAATTTCTGGACAATCAGAGTGTGTGGATATGTAATGACTGAATGTTTCTCTTGTTGTTGACAGACTGTGGAACTTTATTTGGCCTCAGTAATGAACGTTACATCTGTTGTTGAAAATGCTACTTCTGAGAAGCTAATCTCCTACGGAAATAAAGTACTGGCTGTCACTGAGAGACTGGTGTCTTCACTAGTGACACCAACAGAGACCCAGAACACAACAAGCATAAATCTCAGCGATTTGGGTATGGAAACTGTTTTGAGAATTGTTCTAAAACTCTGAAAATGTTTTGAAGCCCATAATAAAGTTACTCTGCAAGATCTATTAATAACATTTCTGGATATTTTCAGAGGGTCAAGTATTTTCAGTTGGAAAAATGACTTCTTTGACTGAAATTCCCCCTCTCGTCACGAGCAATTCTTCTCTGAGTATTGATCTCATTGGGATTTCCAAGAAAAACAATGGTACAGTAGTAATCTTGTTTAAGTTTAATCCTGCATCTGATATATTGTTGTGTATTCCAGTCAGTGGGCAAAATACACTATATTGCCAAAAGTATTCGCTCACCCATCCAAATAAACAGAATCAGGTGTTCCAATCACTTCCATGGCCACAGGTGTATAAAATCAAGCACCTAGGCATGCAGACTGTTTTTACAAACATTTGTGGAAGAATGGGTCGCTCTCAGGAGCTCAGTGAATTCCAGCGTGGAACTGTGATAGGATGCCACCTGTGCAACAAATCCAGTCGTGAAATTTCCTCGCTCCTAAATATTCCACAGTCAACTGTCAGCTGTATTATAAGAACGTGGAAGTGTTTGGGAACGACAGCAACTCAGCCACGAAGTGGTAGGCCACGTAAACTGACGGAGCGGGGTCAGCGGATGCTGAGGCGCATAGTGCGAAGAGGTCGCCAACTTTCTGCAGAGTCAATCGCTACAGACCTCCAAACTTCATGTGGCCTTCAGATTAGCTCAAGAACAGTGCGCAGAGAGCTTCATGGAATGGGTTTCCATGGCCGAGCAGCTGCATCCAAGCCATACATCACCAAGTGCAATGCAAAGCGTCGGATGCAGTGGTGTAAAGCACGCCGCCACTGGACTCTAGAGCAGTGGAGACGTGTTCTCTGGAGTGACGAATCGCGCTTCTCCATCTGGCAATCTGATGGACGAGTCTGGGTTTGGCGGTTGCCAGGAGAACGGTACTTGTCTGACTGCATTGTGCCAAGTGTAAAGTTTGGTGGAGGGGGGATTATGGTGTGGGGTTGTTTTTCAGGAGCTGGGCTTGGCCCCTTAGTTCCAGTGAAAGGAACTCTGAATGCTTCAGCATACCAAGACATTTTGGACAATTCCATGCTCCCAACTTTGTGGGAACAGTTTGGAGCTGGCCCCTTCCTCTTCCAACATGACTGTGCACCAGTGCACAAAGCAAGGTCCATAAAGACATGGATGACAGAGTCTGGTGTGGATGAACTTGACTGGCCTGCACAGAGTCCTGACCTCAACCCGATAGAACACCTTTGGGATGAATTAGAGCGGAGACTGAGAGCCAGGCCTTCTCGTCCAACATCAGTGTGTGACCTCACAAATGCGCTTCTGGAAGAATGGTCAAAAATTCCCATAAACACACTCCTAAACCTTGTGGACAGCCTTCCCAGAAGAGTTGAAGCTGTTATAGCTGCAAAGGGTGGACCGACGTCATATTGAACCCTATGGATTAGGAATGGGATGTCACTTAAGTTCATATGCGAGTCAAGGCAGGTGAGCGAATACTTTTGGCAATATAGTGTATCTGTTACTTTATTATAATATGATAATCTGATCAACTAATCGAACATACACATGGGTACAAATAAATAATTTTAGACATAAAAGGAAAAATATTCTTCAGCAAAGTAAAAATGTTTTAAGAGCGTAGTCCACTGTTTTATGCATTTTTACCAACCAATATCATTTAAGAAATCTGGTATTTTAAAATGGCACATGGACGTCAACTTAAAACTCTGAATATACACTTAATTATCAACAACTAAACATACTCAGTAACTTAGACCAGTATTAAAACATATCATATGCAGATTTTGTCCAAAATCTTGACTTAACCTGCTATATTTTATCACTTAACTAGGGAACCCATTTGCAACATACCTGCCTCACTCACATAGCTGTTCTGAACAAATTAGATAATTCCATAGGTGGAAATGATGTCATTCAAACATAAATCTCGATATTACAAGGATATGAATAGTGATATATACAAAGAAACAAAATGAAAATAGATAATAATCTATTCCTGTGGGGAAAAATAATGTTTGAGCTAGACACAAATTCTAGAAAAGCATAATCACTGATTTCATTTTGGTAGTTAAACTAAACAATATGTAATCCGAATTTAAACATTTTCTGGAATAATTGTCTCTTCTTCATATTTATGTGTATGTTTGTCGTGAGTTGAGAAGGATACAGGTGCAGTAAAAGTGTTTTATTTAAAGGGTGTAAAATGTAATTTGCAATCAGAAAAAGAAACAGACAGAGGTTGGGTGATCAGCAAACAGTAGTAAACAATAATTCCACAAACCACAAGAGTTGAAATACAAAAACTGATCAAAAGGCCAACTGAAAACGGTGGAGACTAATTTGGAAAACATGTGGAAGACAAACAGTGACAGGACATGGATGGAAACTAAACATGTTACACCCTTTTTATGTCTTTTTGACCAAAAACATGAATTCAAATCAGCATTGGGTTTATAACAAAATAGGCAAAATAAGCAAAAAAGCAAAATTTAAATTTCACAAACGTGACTGTTGCAGTTTTCATTTTCATTATTATTATTATTATTATTATTATTATTATTGTTGTTGTTGTTATATTTATTTCCAGGATCAGCAGCTGTGGTCTTTGTGAGCTACAACAACATGGGCAACATCCTGAAACCTACATTCTTCAACAAAAGTTCCAACAAAAACACACTTAAAACCATGATGTCTACTGTGGTGTCAGCAACGCTTCCTAGCATCCCGGGCACAAGCCTCAACAAACCAGTTGATTTCACCTTCAAATATGCTAAAGTAAGTTATTACTTACTTCATTTCAGTTGAGTTTATTTGGTAAGGCTATTTAAATCATCTACTGTAGACACTCTTCAAACCACTGGCAGACCATTAACTCACCACTCACTACCATTAAACACCCCAAATATTTATTGTTGTTGATATTCAGTAGGTACTTTGTATAAATCAGAGATTTTCAGCCTGTGGACAGATATCAACAGATCCTACTTGATAAATAGTGTAGCAGGGATAAGTCATGAATTCTGCTGAACGTCTGGTGGATGTGCTAAAATTTGAATTAAAACTCTTCACAATTAGAACAATTTAGAATTTAGTTTTTTATATTATATTAATAATAATAATAATATTTACTTAAATAGTCCAGTTAATCATTCTTATTGTTTAGCAGATCATCTATAACTTTTTGTTGGAACTTTTTGTTGTGTAGGAATTAGGTCGTGATGCAAAACTCTTCTGTGTGTATTGGAATGAGAGTAAATGGGTTGAAGATGGTTGTAATGCCACAGAGAGGAACAGCACTTACACAGTGTGCTCCTGTACTCATCTATCTACCTTCGCTCTCATCATGCAGACCGAGCTGGTCAACGTAAGTGACCAGCAGATTCACAAAAAAATGACTGGTTTCAACGTCTATTCTTTTTATTGAAATAAATATTTTTGTCCATTTTGTTTTACATCAGAAGGGTTGATGGAATGCAATATTTGCAGTACAAGTCAACTTTATTTGTTGCTAAAACAGTTTATAAAATGATTAGCTATTGAAAATGAAAGAAAAGATGAGAGAAAAGTTCATCTGCCAATATTTCATTACTTTGAGTAAACTATTGTTGATGATATAACACGAAAGAAACGTTTAGCTCTCTCTATTTTTTGAAGCTGGCTTTATGTTGATGTGTAGCTGAGTTGTGAGGCAGAGAGGGTTTATGGGTAAACCAGACATGCAGAGCGATGCACTGAAACTTAAATGCAGACCACTGAGAAACTATGCATTATTTGTGTCTATGGTGCTGTGTGCCAAGCAGTGTTCAGGCTTTTAGCAAGGAAGATTGTCTGGATGTGTTTTTAAACCATAAAGCATAAACAATATCAAATTTCTTTGTAACATCCAGTACTTACTGTTCTCTACTGGCTGTGGATGTGCACCACTTGATCCACTTAATACTGCTGAATACACACGAGAGAATACACGTCAGAAATGCTTTGAGTGACCATTGACTTGGATTTTGCAGAATTCGCTTTGTCTTTGATGATTTTTTCTCAGCTTCTCCTGTCAATGCAGGCATGGCCTGTGCAACACTGCCCCCTATAGGACACATTAATTATATTTTAAATAATAAAAAAAAAACTGAAGGGATCTTGGGTCAATCCTCTGTCAAAATACATTTTAAGCAGCTTTACATTTAAGTTTAAGATTCAGAAATATCTGTAAAAATTCACTGTACAGCCAAGTTTACAATTCTTGGCATAAACAACCGAACTTTTGGTCAAAATATCCTGGTATGTTGTAGAACTCATGATGGCTCAACTTTCACATGGGCCATGAAATAGATTAAAAGCATTTCTCACCCACATTATCTTACAAAATTTCACTTTTGGGCTTTTTTTCTGAATGCAGTAAACTATTTTTAATACTCTTTTTTTTTTTCACCAAAGAAAAAATAACTAAAATTCAGATTTTTTTTTTCTTACCTGACCACAAACACATGCAGCCAATTGTATTTCCAGTGAGCTGCTTTTAAAACCTGACAAACTCGGTTTTAAAATTAGAATCAACTACTTTGCGCAAAAAAGAAAAAGTAGTAAGGTCATCATAAAAGCATTAATGCTACTAGTTATCATTATCTTAATTTTATAATGTCTTTGAGAAACTGGGCCCTGTGCAGTTTTGTATGAGGAACTCAGTATGCAAAATTATTTATAATTCAAAAAGATAAAGGTTGTGTTTGTGTATTTAGTTTTAAATATTAACAATCCAATACAGAAAAGAAAACTGCAGTCAAAAATCTAATATGAGTAAACATCTAAATCTAAAACAAAAGTTAATACGGGAACAAAATGTGTAATATTTATTTCATGCATTCACTACTTGGTCCTTCTTGGTAATGGAATTCTAAAACTAATAATTTTGTCAGATGTATTAAAAAATGCTGATTATTTGATTTGCAGGGTGATGATGATGAGATCATAGAGCTCATTAACACAGTGGGTGTGTCCGTGGGGTTGTTGTTCCTCTTCTTGACTATATTGACTCTTGCTGTCTGCCAGCGAGGCCCCAAAGTGACCAACGTGGCTTTGCTCAACCTGTCTATAAGCTTATTTTTTGCTCACCTGGTTTTCCTGCTCACACAACAGTACCAGGAGAATGTAAAACAGTCTCAGGTAAGTTCAATTCCTGATAAACAGTTACCTGATGGTAGATTGCTAGCAAGATTCCATTATTATGTTGCCATCACCATGCTTCACCATAAGCAGAGTCTCAGAGTTGCCATTTTCTTCAGATTTCTAAATAATGGGTTTAATGTAGCTCTGTGGGATCTTCATAGTTTTATTATTATTATTATTATTATTATTATTATTATTATTATTATTATTAACCAAAGCTTAATTGATTAATTTTAAGTAACTTTTTGTGGATTACTTGTCTCTTTTTCATTCCTTGTCTCCATGATTCTGTTTGTTTAAGTATGTTCTAACAAACCTCCCTCTCTCTCTCTCTCTCTCTCTCTCTCTCAGTTCTCTCAGTTGTGTGAAGTGTTGGCTGGTGTCACACACTTCTTATTTTTATCAGCGTTTGTGTGGATGTTCATTGAGGCGGTTTTGCTGCACATCTGTGTGAAGAACCTTTCACGGATCAGCTCGAAGCAGGTGGACGTGCTTAACTGGAAATGCATGATTGTGATTGGATACATCATCCCCCTGGTTTTGGTGGGCTTGACTTCTGGACTGTATCCTGATGCCTACAGTATAGATCAGTAAGAGTCTGGTTTATTTTCTTTCTTTTTTTTTATATATTGTACTTCAATATGGTTATAATCTCTTGACACTAGACACAAAATTAACTTCATTTAAAAACCACTGGTTGATCTTCATGCAGTTGCTGGCTTCAGGCTGATGTCATCTGGGCATTTCTGGGTCCTGTGTGTGGCATTATTGCTGTAAGTCCTAAATAATGCAAATGTGCATATTGTCTATTGTCTAGCTGAATTCTGGAAAGTGCAGCTGAAAATCATTATATTAATGAGCTCAGTTTAATCTGTGATGGTTTCTATAGTAACAGCTCATTTGCAGGGACTATAGAGGACAGGCAGGTGTGGAGGTGAGACAGGACACACTCAGGGCAGATCAGCATCAGTTTAATTCTGGGCAGCCAAACAGGTTTACTTTCAATATTAAAAGATTAATGTAATTTTAAGGGCCAAAACCAGAGAACAATAAGAATTTACAAAGGAACTGAAGCACATGAGGATATAAATAGGCAAACTGATCAGAAACTAATGAACATGAGTGTGTGAGACTAACTATCACTTAATATCCATCGGTACTAGGATGTGTAGTACATGTTAGTTGGCTGCATTGTGCTCTGGGAAATTGTGTTTACTACGGAAGAGGAAGATGTGAACACACAATAGGGCAATATACCACTGACAGAGAAGACGTGGATACAGGAATCAGATCAAAACAAAACACATGGATAGTGATAAAAATAATATAATAATGAAAAGAAAGTGGAATCACATGACACTAATCAACAATGTAAATGCTATATTGCAAATGTATGTTGCAAATATACGAATTTGGAATTAAAATGTTCATCCTTGCTTAGTCACAGTGCGATACACTGTCCAGACAAATTTATCCTCTTCACTCACAGATCAACTTTCTCCTTTCTTGTGTGATCATCGCAATTCTCCACCGCTCTTTGTCTAGCCTGGATAAATCCATTTCCCACCTAAAACACACCCGGTAACACACATCACACTCCTTCCTGAATCATTCATGAATTATTCACCTTCCTTTATATTTACAGACATTCATAAATACTGTCTCTCTCTCTCTCTCTCTCTCTCTCTCTGTGTAGGACTCTTGTGTTAAAAACCCTGCTCCAGTTTGTCATTCTTGGCTGCCCCTGGGCTTTAGGCTTCTTCACTGAGCAAAACAACATGATAAAGATCATCTTCCTCTTCTTAAATTCGCAGCAGGGAACCTTCATCTTCATCGTTCATTGTGTCCTCAACCAAGAGGTGAGATGTTCTTTCATGTGATATAACAATTGTAGTTCCGTACCTTGTAACCCTTACATTACACATAATTTTTAAGTTTATTGTTTGTTTGTTTGCTTTTTTTGTTTAGAATAGAATTATAAACTGAGTTAAACCACAGTGCTGTTGTCTGTGTTAGTCAGCATCAGCAGGACAAGAAACAAGAAACATGTGTAAGCTTTGATAGGTTGAAGTTTTCTCTTAGGAGATGTTTATGGAGCATTTCTGGAAGGAGTCTCCAGTGTCAGCGCTTCGTAACTGTCAGAGGTTAAGACATATCCAGGACAGAGGACAGAGTTTGTGCTTTGTGGTTTCTCTGTAACATGACGAACTTGTGTCTCAGGAGAGAGAGAGAAAAAAAGAGGGTGGACTGTTTATACCGTTTATAGCTGAGTGATAACAGGAACTAACATTGTTTCCTGGACATTTCATTCCATTAAAAGGGTGAAAACTCTTCTTTAATAAATGAGAAGTAAAAAGAGATTGCTGAGGTATAAATAAGAACTATCAGTACCTCCAATGTCACATCACACCATCTGTGTTATAATACTGACTTAATAACATTACTATACATGTGAAAACATTTCAGACAGAGTTCACTGAATCACAACGTTAACAGTTTGTACTGTTTTACTTGATTTTAGATCAGACACCAGTACAGGAAGTGGTGGGATGACCTTTACCACTGCTCCAAGTACAAGGCCATGTCAGAAGACCAGAACAGAGCTTCACATTCACACGCAAATTAACATGAAACAATGTTAATGTCTTGTTTAAAGGACAATATGACAGTGTATCACATGACCAAGGAATATTTCAGGAAGACAAATATGAGAGTTGTAATATGATGGCTGAAATTTACCATTTGGTTTCATGTAAATCTTGGTTGAAGTACATTTAAAACCTGTCAGAGTGACAACAGCATTGTTTACATCCCATTTCTCCACAATACGCTTGATTACACAGAGAATCTGAAAGGAAACAGTCTACAAACTCAACAGAGCTATTGTCTTTTTTCATCATGTCATACTGGAGTGCAGAAATATCTACATATCAAAAGTGTAAAGAAACCCTGAGAAGATTTTATAACTGTGCTGTTGACTTTATCCAGACCATACTTCAGTAGTTTGCTGTTTGATTTAAAAGCCTTTCACTTCATAATCATTTGTAAACACTTCAAATCATAACCTGATGAAAACTGCTGTTTTCTCATAAGGTTATTCCTCTTTCCATGTTTTACAAGAATATATAATCTTACATTTATATCCATGTTCTTATTCTGTTTTTGTGTTGTGACATCTTGTTTTTTGTATTTTAACTGCACATTATTTGCTTTTACAAACTGGTATTTATTATAAGATTTATTAATTTATAATAAGATTTATTTTCAAAGATTTACTAATTTATTTTTAATTTATAAGATATTTAATAATAAAAACAATTTGTTCTATGTTGTCTCATGTACCTCTCTGTTTTATGTATTTTTGTATCTGCCATTGTTTCATGTGTATGACCCTTGCTGTGTTTATTCCTGCTGACTGTTCACTGGTTATTTGGATTACTCTGCCTGTTTTTTCAACTAGATTTTGCCCACTGCTTCCACCTCTGGGGGTTCTTCGCAGATACTGATGTGGCCCAGGAGATAATTATGTGTGTGGTTTTTTTTGTGATTGTTTTAATAAATCTGCAATGAAATAGGTTTTTATGAATAAGGTCCTACAACTTTTTAATAATTATAATTTTAAATTATTATAAGTCTAATTTTATTTATATGTATTTTTATAAAAGTAATATTCTGGTCACTTTATACACAAGTCATTAATATTCTATTCTATTCTATTCTATTCTATTCTATTCTATTCTATTCTATTCTATTCTATCATATATCGTATATGCTTATGATATTTTAAGTTATGGAATAATTCCAGTTCATCATTAGAGTTCATCATTCATTGTTTGTTATTGACTTCCTGGTATCCAGTGTGTCCTTACAGTATGACAGAAGTTTTACCCATTTGGTTCACTTTCTTTGTAAATATTCAATGTAAAACTTGTATGTTTTTTTTTAGTTAACGAGAAAAGAAAGTAGATCCTCATTTGTTTATTATCCTTATTTGACACAGTTGACATATAATATATCCCCACATTTGAGAAATTCTTGTCAGCTTCTTTTGTTCATGACATTAATTCTCTTCTTGTTCCAACCTGTGACTGGAGCGTAACATGCAAATCCTTTAACAGTGTATGTGCAGCTCTAACAACAGTGTGTCACAGTTTATGCACCGAATGCAAATGAGTCTGATTCGATGATATGTAAACAAACAAACCATCTAGTTTAATTTCCGAATTCACGCTCTCATACAGTCAAGAAGCGCAACTACAGGGAATACCAAGGACATTTCAGCTAAATCAAAATATGATTCTCTTAATGAAAAGTGAGTACAGACTGAAGTGTGGTTATTATTAGTAGTAGCAGAACTGTTATTAGTGCTGGTGGGTTGGGGGATGAATGGTTTATTTTCTGGTTTCTGTGTCTTATAGTTGTGTTTTTGTTGATGAATGATAGAAGTGGGTGTTGATAGTAGTGCGGAGGGTAAAGGTGGTGTTAGAAGATAAAGAAGCATCACAAAAGCAGTATTCAGTTCGATAGATAGTGTTTTACTGTTTAATTTCAGTTATCAATCTCTCATATATTAAACAGAGGTGTTTCTATCATCTGTGTTATGGAAAAAGAGTTTAGATTTACCAGTGAATTTCTTCCTTTTGGCTGGTTGATAAAATCCCTGTGCCTCTTCTCTCGACAGACGTCACTGTGCTGTTCCTGACCTTAATTACTGTTCTTCCTAATTCATGTTACAGTAAGTAAAAAGCACCAACACAACTGTATATTAAGGCACATCTCTCTTCTACAGAAAACTGACGGGTTCCGTTGTTTTGTTTTTTTATTTCAAATAATATTTCCTAGGGGAATCATTTTACAGTATACCGGACCAAAGGGTGTTAGCATTTTGAGCAATTGAACGATTCAGGAAAGCATTAGATGGAGTTCTGTGGGGTTTCCATGCTCCATACACAGAGGTGTAAAGAGTACCTGAAAACCATACTTGAGTAAAAGTAAAGATACCTTATTGCAAAAATTACTCCATTACAAGTTACAAGTCGCTAATTCCCAAACAACTTCAGTAAAAGTCTACAGTGTACAGTGTAGGTGCAAAGATGCACTAGTCCAACAGAGATATGTAAAATAAAAAACAAGGAACAGCTGATTTGTGAGGGCTTATTTCCAACAATATATATATATTTTTTTATCAAATCAAGGTACAACAGCCTCAACACAATAGCCTCTTAAGCATGGCAGAAACAGGCTTTAACACGGACTAAACAGTCAAAGTCAAAAAAAAATTTGTTCAACTTCAACAAAAGCTAGTTCTCAAAGTTCTTGGAATTTATTCTTGACTTCAAAAAATCTGGAAGCGAACACCCCTACAGCAAACGTCCGATTCGCGTTCATGTGGCGCAGAACATTTGGCGCATAAAGGCAAATCGCATGTAGTACCTTCAATTCCCAGCAGATGGCAATATTGCTTCTTTTGCTGAAGAAGCCCCAGCAGATAAAGTTGCTGACTTGCCGTGCACAATGTAAGGAGTAACGGTGTCAGTGTAAATGTAGTTGAGTAAAGAGTAAAAGTTGTTTATATGTTTGATACTCAGTAAATGTACAAAGTAGCCAAAAAAATACTTAAGTAAAATAATTAAGTATATTTACTCCAATACTTTACGCCTCTGTCCATATGCCTGTTATAGTCTGATAGTCTGACTTTCCTCTCTGAAGGACTTTAGAGAACGTTTGCAGGATTATAATTCTGAAAGGGTGATTTTTTTTTTCCTTTTAAGGTGTCACTTTGACATTGGCTGAACAATGTCAGGTATGTCTGAATGGGTCATGAAGAGACATTGTGCTCTTGTGCACTGAGTGAAGCACCGAGTTTTTCATTTTTAGCATTAATTAAAAAAAAAACAAAAAAAACCCAAAAGCAATAAGTAGAATTTATCATATTTATTTGTTCATTTATTTAAGTACATTGGTTACTAAAATGAGTGGTAAATAAATTTCCATTTTTTGCATAAATTCATTATCATTGTTGTTGTTTTTTTTTTTAATTTATTAATTAATTTATTTTTTTTAATTTTATTTAGCTAAATGTAACAGATTTAAGGGAAAATCTGCTTTACAACAGGTTTAACACATTATATCAGAAGGTGAGACATTTCCTAATTTCAAATCTAAATGTCTTGATGAACAGGATTGTCATTGAATTTATATGTAATTAATGAGTACCTCTTTATTTGTTGAACAGGATGTAGAAGACAAGTTAAACGAAATCATGAATCTAACGGCTTGTGTAAAAGAGGCTCCTGATCAAGTTGGTCTAACGATGTTTGGAATGGAAGTATTGGACACAGTCAGGGAAGTGGTGTCTATGCTGATAAATTCCATCAGAACCATCAGAAATATAGCTGTCCAAAATTTAGGTATATAAACTTCAGAACACGGTAGCCGCATTTCTGTTCATCATCAGTTCACACTAAAACGATTGTATTTACCCAAAAAACCAATAACCATATGTTCCCCATACTGTGTACACACCATGTAGGGGGTTAACTCAAAAGTGAATATATTTTTGGTTTTTTTTATCAATATAGGTTCTAAACACAGCTAATCCTGATTTATATCTTTCCAGAGGTTCAAGTACTCATACTCAAAAATAATGTGATGCAACTCAACACAAGCAATGAGTCTATGCGTATTGATCTCACAACGATTAAAGATGGTACAGTAGTAATATTTACAATTGCTATTTTTTCTCTTCCAAAGTGTGTTCAAATAAATTCAACTCATGATAGTTTTGTAGTTCAAAGTTTCAGTGAAAAAGTTTAGGGTTAGGGTTATGCTGATCATTCACAAATGCTGCATTTGGCCACATGGAAGGTTGAACTGATCTGCATTTCCAGAACTGTCAGCCCTTACTGTTCCCTAAACATTCAAAGAAATATTATTGTCATTTTTGAGTTCTTTGTCCTCTTCTCGATACTGAAAATCTGAAAAGGTCTGTTAGTTACATGCTTTGTCAATACACTTGCCTTGCATGCATAGAGGTCAATGTCATTTATGGGGTCAGCAAAGCTGGCAAACTTCTGCAGTCTGATGATTAAGGAGGTGAAGAAGGACCTGTTTGAGAGTATCTTCATTAAACTACACTCATGGTAGTATGTTTAACGTTTGATTGTGGAAAAATTGCTGAGACAGGAGAAACCTTTTGACTTTAAAAATGGCCAAGAAGACTATATGACAATTCAGCTTCTCAGATATTCCCAGCAACATCTACACTCCATCATAGGCATGTCATATAACACCCAACTGACTGACACAAACTGTTTGTAGTCTGGGTACAAACAGAAATAAATAAATAATAATGGGTAGAAATAAAAACACAGAAGTGCTCACAGTTCTCAGTTCTCTTTCTCTCACATTTATTATCCACTGGCTATATGCTCATTGCTCATTCCTTCTCCTGATCTCCTTTCACTATAACAGGGCTGACCCACACCCTAAACTGGCACACTTTTAAATGCCATATGTAAAAAAAAAATGGATCCAGAAGCTGCAAAATTGAAATAATCTTGTCATTGTATGATGCACATTTCCATTTTTCTGCAATAATAATAATAATAATAATAATAATAATAATAATGGCAGTATCCAAGTGTCTCTACAGCAAGATGAAAGATGTCACTTTCTGTTCAAAAGTTATACATCTTATTTTTATTTCTTACCCAGCATATGGCCGCTTTAAATCTCTAATAATTATAAAACCATGTATGATGTGTAAATTTTGTTATGGAACTTCATAACTTACTGTGGAATTTAACAAAACTAATGTTCTCTTCAGCTTCAACATCCACTGCAGTGGCCTTCATGAGCTTCACCGACATGGCAGACATCTTTAAACCCAGCTTTTTTGACACAGTTGTCAGAAAAACTGAAACCATAGTGATATCCAATGTGGTGTCAGGAATACCTTTCAAAACCAACTCATACCCCTCCACTCCAGTCAACTTCACCTTCAAACACATCATGGTTACTTTCGAGAATTCAATAAATTATTGCTTTGAAATGTTTTTAATATTAATCTCTTTTGTGTTTAACAATATATATTTTTTTCTCATTTGGTTAGCCATTAAAACCCCAGGCCATCCTTTCTTGTATGGACTTGGAGGCAAACAGATGGGGTACATGTTCCCTTATACAGACCAACAACACTCACACCGTGTGCTCATGTGACAGCTTGACAACTTTAGTGGTCATCAGTCAGACTGACCCATGCATGGTATGAGCTGTGTGTGTGTATATATGAGCAAAATTTACAGTCAACTGACGGCTCATTGTGGCTTCGCAGCTTCAGGGTCACCAGACTTACGCATATTTGGTTTAAAATAGTTTCTGTGATAAACAATTGCTACTAGCAATTACATCTTACTATTCTTATACTGTAGTAAACTGGCTATGAAATATTATATAACACTTGTATGTACTGATAAAAACATGTATACTGTAGTACCAAATAAATTTAACTGTAAATAATGAGAATTATTTAATAGTTCATCATCATCTACATGCATTAAAATATGTTGAACTTAGAAAAAACATAAACAAACTGTTTTACCTTGTAAAATATAGACTGTTCAGTTCACACAAAAATAATCTAGAACGTAATATTTCTCCAGCTGAATTTGACAGAACAGTGTGTAATGGACTTCCTGGAGCAAATTCAGTATAACATACCTGCAGTCTTACCACAGGAGGTGAGAAGTGTTTGGTGCAGTAATTTTCATATTGTAAACATAAATGTTTTTAGGGACAGTAGGAAAATCTTATTCTACATACTCATGTGAGTCTCTCTGTCTGTCTGCTAGACTGTACAAAATTATTTGACCACAATAATGAATCTTGATTCTTATGTGATGGATAAATATTTCGAGTCCTATGGAAATATTTTAATGGATGTCATCGAGACTCTGGTGTCAGCCCTGGTGCAGAAAAGCCATATCATCAACATTTCTCTCCAAACTTTAGGTATAAATCCTGCTTGTAAATGCTATAACACTACAGCTATATCTTACAGTGTAGATTTACATGAATTTTTCCTTTTACAATCTATTGTTTATTCCTGTGATTTCTGAATACTGCTTACTGTTGATGTATTTCTTTCCAGAGCTTCAGGTTATCACAGTTGGATCTCAAGATTTCTGGAAAAACCTCAGTCTCATCACAAGTCATGCCTCTATGGATATCAGTCTAACTGCAATTGCCAATAATAACATAGGTATAGTCATGACCTTTCCATGTTTAATATTGTCCACTGTTGGGATTTCTAAATAGTTAGTGAGTAAGGTGGCTCAAGTTGCCACTGTTGGGCCCTTGAGAACCCTCTCTGCTCCAGGGGCACTGTATCATGGCTGACCCTGCTCTCTGACCCCAAATCCAAGGATGGGATATGTGAAGAAAGAATTTCACTGTGCTGTATACAGTATAATAAGTAAGAAAGTGAGTAAATTAATCACTAAATAAATGATCATGGCTATTCTTACCATACAGTAAAAATGCAGTGGGCTCAGGAGTAGATTTCCCAGTTTAAACACTGAAGAAATCCCTCCTGATTATTTATCATGAAGTTGGATACAAAATTGTAAAAACTACAATGGTTAAGGTGGATATTTGGGTGAAAAAGGGAATGAGGGGATTTTCTATAGACCTTAGCTAGTCCTAACTCAGTTTAGCTGTTTTTATTCCAGGAATAGAGCGCCTTTGATTTCCATTATGTATTAAATACAGACTGCTTAGACATCATCACTGTCTTCTTTGGCAGAAGATTCAGTAACTGTGCTTGTGAATCTCTTTCACCTCTGACTGTTTTATCACCAGTGTTTTTGGTACCTGGGTGTCTAGTGCAAGTTCTCCATTTATTGCAGTTCCACTATCATTCTCCATATCAGACAGCTGATGTTTTAGTGTATGTTTGTTTGTTTTTTAATTTTTTTAAACAAATTAATTTCAAGAACTGTTCAGCAAGCAGATTTATATAAAGTCACATAACATTTAAAGCTCCATTTAAATCAATACTTATGGAAACTGAACCTCAGTGTCATTGACCCTACAGAACAAGCTACTGTGGCCTTCTTGAGCTACACCAACATGGCAGCCATATTAGAACCAACCTTCTTCAACACATTTAGAGACACAGAGAAATCCATTGTGTCCATGGTGGTTACAGCAACACTTCCCAAAGCCACCGACTCCAGCCTAACTAAACCTGTCAGCTTCACCCTGAAGCACATCAAAGTCAGTTATTTTACCTTAAAATTACTGTTGTCTTGTTACATAGATTTTAAACAATAGCTACAGCTCTGAAAAAGAAATAAGAGACCACTGCCCAATCTCCAGATGTGAACCCTATTGAAAACCTCTGGAATGTCATCAAGAGGAAGATGGATGGTCACAAAACATCAAGTAAAGCTGAGCTGTTTGCTTTTTTGCAAATAGAGTGGTATAAAGTTCCCCAACAGCAATGTGAGAAACTGGTGGAGATCATGGAGCCAAAACTCATGCAGATTGGGGTTATTCCACCAAATACTGATCTCTTAATGTTATTTAGCCAAAGCATTAACACAATCTGTTTACAAATGATTTACATTTTGTTTTTTTTGAGTTATTAAAGCTCTGCAAATGCTGCATGATCTTGGGTTATTTTGATGTGTTGTCATTTCCTTTAAATATACACTCTAAATAACAATAGGTATATTTTGAATTTAGGATAAATATTGTCAGCAGTTCACAAAAAATCAAACAAAACTCTTCATCTCACCAATACAAGAAGCTGGAAGAAAGAACAGAAACTGATTATTTTGCAGTGGGTTCTTATTTTTTTCCAGAGCTGTATTTTGGGGGGCTGCCACAGTGTTACTGTTACTGTTACATGTTACTGGCTGTGCAGTGTTTCATGTCACCTCTCCTTCCATATATTCTAAATTGCCCCTAGGTGTAAATAAATGTATGTATGGAGCAGGGTCTATTCCTGCTTGGTACCGTGTCATTCCTGGATCACCACCTAACTATTATAAAGTGCTAGTGATGATTGATAAACAAACTAACTTTTTAATTGTTTATCCATTTCTCCTTTCCTGTTGGCTAGGGGATAGCCCCTGACAGCATTCTCTCCTGTATGTACTGGAGGGAAAACAGATGGGTTGGAAAAGAATGTAATATCACAAAGACCAACAGCAGTCACTCAGTGTGCTCATGTAATCGTGTGGGAACCTTCGCCCTCGTCATGCAGGCTGATCCATGCAAGGTAAGACAGCTGTCTTACCTGTCTCACTGCTGCGTGTGTACAATACCAGGATAGAAATGTTTGCAGCAGTAAAAAAAAAAATAAAATAAAAAAAACACTGAGGACATCATATGAGAAGTATTTGCAATCTGTATTGTGGAAGTTCTTTTATAAAAAATCACTATGGCTTCCCTGATTTCCAACCATCCCCCAAAGAGAAGTCAGTTGGTGAATTGGCTATGCTAAATTTGCTTTAATGAATGAGGGTGTGAATGTGTGATGTGACCTGTGATGGACTAGTGTGTATTGTAAATACCTGCCTCAAGCCCAGTTTTCCAGTAAAGATTCCAGATATACAGCTGTTCTTGAACAAGAGGTAGCAGTGGTTGAAGAATGAATGATTTGTACACCCCACAAGAGCTGCAGTTTTGGAGATGTTCTGATCCAGTCATCTAGCCATCACAATTTGGCCCTTCGTCAAACTCGCTTAAACTGTTACGCTTGCCCATTTTTCCTGCTTCTAACACATCAACATTGAGGATAAAATGTTCACTTGCTGCCTTGCTGCCATGATGAGTAGATCATCAGTGTTATTCACTTCACCTGGCACTGCTCAGAATGTTATGCCTGATTCTAATTTTAATTTTTTAATTTAGGGTGTTTTGACAGGACAATGCATATTGGACTTCCTGAGTATAATTCCTTCTGAAATTCATCAAGAATTACCACAAGAGGTAAGACATGCTAGTTATTATTTCCTTCAGTGTAAATATAAGTGGCTTTTTGGACCACATGGTAATTTCATTTGTATATGGACTCATGGATATCTCTCTGGCTGTTGGCTAGATGGTGAAAAAATATTTGACCATCATAATAAATTTTACAACTCTTGTGACAAACGATGTTTCTGACCGAAAGTATCTTGCGTCCTATGGAAATGCTGTATTGAATGTAACTGAGCAACTGCTGTCTACACTGGTGAGAAAAAGAGATGCTTCCATCAACATCATCTGGTCTCTCAAGGATTTAGGTACAAAAGCTCTTTTTTAACATAAAGGCTTTTTTTTTTTCAAATCTTAAATTTCTTCTACTAGCAATTCCATTGTAGAGAATACTTTGTTTATTTTGTTGAATTGTTTTGCTTTGACTATATTCCAAACTGAAGACAACTAAAAATCCACTGACTTTATATCCTTAGAAGTTACCATTGTGGCTGCACCTAATACTTCCTCAAGTAATATTCTTCAACTGAGTACACAATATGTTTCTATGGATATCAGTCTTACTGAAAGTTCAATAAACAACAATGGTATGGTAGTAATCTTTTATTTTATAAATAACAGATTAAAATTTGAATATAATAATAATTAATATTAATGTAGTTTACTGTTACTTTTTTAATGTCTGGTTTAAGAACCTGAAACTAAATTTGCAAAGGCTGAGCATTATTTTTCAAAACAGTAGTTGATACAATCAAATGGCTAGGATAAATAATAGCTAGCAGTAGTGGGTAACACTGCTTTTGTTATTAAGAATTCTATAATAAATGCAATCCTTCAATATTAATTACTGTATTTTTTTTTTTTTTTATTTTAACTTCAATATCATTATAACTTGAGGACCAGAGGCTGTGGCCATCATGAGTTACAACAATTTGGCAAAAATTCTGAAGCCTACCTTCTATAAGACAATTACAAGCAGAAATAAGACCATGATGTCCCCTGTGGTGTCTGCTATTCTTCCCAAAACTACCAACACAACCCTCACCACACCGGTCAAAATCACCTTCAAGCATATTTATGTAAGTCTTGAGCCTTTGTCTCATCAATTTTTTAATAAGCAATTTTCAGATTATTTGAATTTCTTCTCCACTGCCTAGGATTTAGAACCTAAAGGCGTTCTCTCCTGTGTGCACTGGATGACAAACAAATGGGTTGAAAAAGGTTGTAGCATCATATGGTTTAACAGAACTCACACAGAATGCTCTTGTGATCACATGTCTATGTTCACTCTCATCATGCAGACTGACCCATGCATGGTAAGAAATCAGTTTTTACACATGCACACTAAACCACACATTAAGCAGAAAAGAAATATCGTAGTTTGAAAATGCAAAAAATAAAGAGTTGTTCATTCATTTATTTTTGCTGAACTCAAACTTTGGTTCCTGTAACCAATTCAATGAGGTTTTCATAACCCACCATCTTTTGGAAGATCTGAGCTCCTTTTTTGAGCACAGAGCGTCCATTTCACCATCACAGACCAGTAAAGTGAACATAACATTGCCGTAACACATCTCATGCTCTCTTTTATAATCAATTGTGAAGAAGGACTTAATTTCCCTCAGCTCCATACTGGTCAATCCTCCATCCTTAACTGCATCTTGATATCCTGTTCATAAAAACCTCAAACAGGAAAGGAGATAAGACACATCTTTCCTGGAATATGACAAACACCAAATGGTATAAGAAAAAGATCAGACAAATTAAAGGATTTGGGATTAATTTGGAAGTAATTTTATTGGTCATAACTTTTGAACCATGTGTTGCTGGATTTCCTGTGTCGAGATGAGGTCAGTGGACCATGTGACATTAATTTCTACCTAATTAGATTATCCATCATTGTGGATTTTATTTTGATTTTCTGTTTGTTTCTCTTTATTCTGTTCTGTACAAACCTAGTTTAACTGTCACCTAATTTGGCACATATCTACTTCAGAGTAAGCCTTATATAAGCACAAAGACATTGTGTGTAAATTCAAAGTGGATATATGCACTGCAAGAATATCACAAAAGCAAGTGTGTGTATATTCAGTTGTGCTCAAAAGTTTGCATACCTTGGGAGAATGTGCAAGATGTGTACCATTTTTTAAAGAAAATATACGTGAGAAAGCAAAACAAATTTATTTTATTTCTTATAGGACTCAAGTTCATAACAGAATGGTACAATCATCAAACAAAACATGACAATAAAGAAAATGAGGAAATAATCCCTGTTCAAAAGTTTGCATATCTTTAGTTCTTAATATCGTGTATTGACCCCTTTAGCATCAATGATGGCATGCGGTCTTTTGTAATAATTGTGTATGAGATCATGTTGGAACATCCAAGAATGTTCCATGCGCAGCTTTCGTGCTGTAGAATGCAAATGGTCTGCCAACTTCCTTGTGCCACTGGAGCTCACACAGCCCCAAAACATAAGAGATCCACCAGCATGCTTTATAGTGGGGATGGTGTACTTTTCACTGTAGGCCTTCTTGACTCCTCTCCAAACATAGCGTTTATGGTTGTGACTATAAAGGTCAGTTATGGTCTCATCACAGAAGTGGTGAGAACTGTCTGTGCTGTTTGGAGTACTAAAAGCGGGCATTTTTGTGGCATGGGCACTGTAATGGCTTTCCCCTGGCAACTCGACCATGCAGGTCATTTGTGGTCAAGTACCTCTTTATTGTGCGCCTTAAAACAACACCACTTTTTTCCTGAGAAGCCTGCATTTCTTTCAAAGTTGTTTTTCTTTGCATCCCAAACAATTCTGTGTATCAACCTGTGTGTTTATAATGTGGGCAAACATTCAGAGATATATAAACTTTTGATCAGGGTTGTTCGGGTGATTTCAGTCATCATTAGGTTTTAAAAAGAAAACAAACAACTATGTGATAATGACTTCACGTGACCACTAACCTTAAATAAGAAAAAAATCTTTTGCATTATTAGTCATATTTTCAAATAAATGGCAATGTTTAGCAATTTCTTTCAGGGTAAACGTTTGAGCTTGTGTGTATATATATATATATATATGGCATAGTCTCAACACTGTCACTGTTGCCAACTGGACTATTTCTTTGCAGAGTGATCGTCTCATGAACATTCTGATTGCAGTGGCTATAATAGTGGGACTCGTATTCCTATGCTTGTCTATAGTGACATTTGCCATTTATTCCCGGAACCCAGTGACCAACACAACTCTGATAAACCTATGCATAAACCTCCTGCTGTTTCACTTACTCAGCCTGATCAGAACTCTTTTCCTGACCAACATTCGCCCCCTGGTGAGTTTTACAACATCTCTAGGGCAGAGGAGTTTAAGCTTCAAAAGAGAAAAAAAAGAGAGACTGGTGAGGGATATGTTCATAGCTGCTATAACATTCAACCGATAATAGGACCTTACTTGTTTGACAGACATTAAAGGTAACTATACATGGATAAAACATATAGAGTTGGTCATTTTGTTATCAATAAGAATATGAAATAGTTGTTAATAGTACTGCAATTGAAACATTTTAAGGTGGTAACAATATCTGCAATTTCACATGGCTGTCATTATTTATTTCTATTAATAACATCAAAAGTGCATGCATCCCCTGATAGCTGGTTATGATCTGTCTATTCTCTCTCTCTCTCTCTCTCTCTCTCTCTCTAGCAATTGAGTGAAGTGCTGGCTGGATTCCAGTGGTTTTTTTTAATGTCTGTTTTCGTGTGGATGTTCATTGAAGCTGTGCTGCTCTACATCTTCATGAAGAATCTTTCTGAAATCAGATCAAACCAGGAGGAAGTGTTTAGCTGGAAATGGTTAATTGTGATTGGATATTTTATTCCACTTGGAGTACTGGCCACTTCTGGTGTAGGCTTTCCTAAGGCTTCCATCAATGAAGAGTGAGTCTGACTTCTGTTTAACACACAGTTCAACACACAGTTCAAATCAGGCTTATGATTTCAGATGATGTCAGAAAGTGTCAATTAATTTTCTATAACAAATATATATATAAATATAATATAATAAATAATATAAATATATATATATGTATATATTATTAGTTACAACTCATGGGGACTTTCACTGTTTTCATTACTGTTTATCATTGTGTGTCTAGATGCTGGTTTATGGAGGATGAAAGTTCGAGCTTTATTTTTGCAGGTCCTGTTCTTTTCACTATTACAGTAAGTCATTTTTTTTTATTATAGCTAGTAGCAACTGTCAGATGTGGAGGGGGTTAATATTTTTTACACACATCTTTTATTTTATTTTCCCTGTGCAGTTAAACCTGGTCCCCTTACTTGTTACTGTTATCATCATGATCTTCATACTTAAGAAGCTTAAGAATGAACTCCTTCAAATGAGCTCCTCTGCAAATAAGAACCTGATCATATGCCTGATGATCAGGAGCCTGACTCAGTTCATTATTCTCATTTGCTACTGGATACTCCTGTACATTCCCAGCAAGAACGGAGTTTTATATCATGCCTTCCAGTTCCTCAACTCCCAGCAGGGCACCTTCATCTTCCTCATCCACTGTGTCCTTAACAAAGAGGTCAGCACCTACCCAAGAGCCACTTAGCTGTCTCACTTAATGTTTTTTTTTACCTTTCTGAACTAATGAGGTACAATAGAATAAACTTTATTAGGAAGCAGAATCTTAAAACAGAATGTGATTTGCTTTTTGTGTTTGCATTTATTGGACTATTTTTTGCTTCTTTTAATCCATTTTCAGGTCAGACAGATGTACAGAAACTATCTGCATTCCTTCTGCCACTCCAACAATCCAGAAACAGCTTCATGAGTGTCATTGGGCAACCTGAAGAGTCACAGGATAACTAATCTCAAGCTTATACTGATATTCCTTATAACTGTTAAAGAATGAAATTAAATGTCGAAGAGCTGCTGTTCTAGAAAATTCATGAATAATTTTACAGCACTGTGGTTCACTTTAAATAAAGAGGGCTAGCATGTGCTGATTATGAGAAGCTCTTCTATTCACACTATGAACAGTTTTAAGGTTTCAGTAACTAATTCAATTTTCAGAATTCAAATTCAGAACTGATTAGGCTAATTATAAAGGGAAAAAACACTTAGCGGT
This sequence comes from Hemibagrus wyckioides, assembly GCF_019097595.1. Taxonomy (NCBI): domain Eukaryota; kingdom Metazoa; phylum Chordata; class Actinopteri; order Siluriformes; family Bagridae; genus Hemibagrus; species Hemibagrus wyckioides. The sequence continues at coordinate 19,897,888 of NC_080735.1, read as the reverse complement.
GAGATTTCTGACATCTTTAGGGAGACTAACTGTTTTTATTAACAGACTACAGTCAAGGTGAAGTTCAAATATTTCCAGAATCTTTGGTAAATATTGTATAATATCAGTGTGTTGAAATAGACAATTGTGGTCAGAATTAGATGCAGAAAAAAACCCCATTTAAAACCCAGCAATAAATTGTACAGTATATAGACTCAGCAATATACATTTTAATTCTAATTTAGTTTAGGTAACTGTTTTATTTATTAGTTTGACTTTTCAAAATATTTTATTTTTTCTTTCAATGGTAAAAGGTCTATTGTCCAAAAAGTCTACCAACCTGATATATTCTTCTATACTGTAAACATTTAATTATTTTATGAATAATTATGAAAAATAATGTCATGTAATATTTGTTTTTTGTAGTTTATTGTTTGATGATTTGATGATCATTCCCTATTCCAGTAGCACTATAAATAAAATAAAATTATATCTGAATAATTTGTGTGACAAATGAAGAGCTGTCTATCTTCTTATTTCCTAACCTGAGAATGAAAGTACACCAGACTTGTACACGGTCAGCTGCAGGGATTGGGTGAGGGATTGTTTTGACATCTGATCACACAGATATTTACCCCAAACCACCATGCCAAATGATTTGACCATCAGATTCAGTCTTTGATCAAACTTCTAAACATGTTAATGGTCTCATTTATTTTCAATGTCCAGTTAGATCATCTGACCAGACCATTTATACTTACTGATGCATGCATTCACTAACTCAGAGCCTAAAAGCCTTGGTTTGATGCATCTATAGTAAAAATCGCCCTTTGTGTGCACTGCTTATTTCTTTGTTTAATTTAAAACAGACCTGCTTACGTCCTTGGAACTTTGTTTATGTTTAAATTCTATTTTGCTGTTGAACTCCTTCATCAATCAGGAGTCACATCATTCAGCAAAAATGATGCAGATTATCAGATCCTTTCTGCTGATGAAACACATTTTATAGAATGTAGAATCATGTCTCTGTTAGACCCCAGGAGTTCATCATTCCTTATACTCTCCAAGACGTGTTTTTTTTTCACCCTGATCATATCTACCACTTCTCTGGAACTCAGAGACCTGTATATGCAAAAGCTGCTTTGCTGCCAATCTGACAATGAAGTATCTCATTTTAGATTCCAAATGCAAATGATTTATAGATTTACAGATATGCAGACAAAAATAATGTTCCTATTTCATTTGGACCTTCATTCACGCACTCACTCGCGACACCAGCAGCAATATTCCGATGGACAACGAGTGAATATTTAACCAACAAACATTGCAAAATGATTCATCTGTGGAGAGGTGAGTATTTTACTGATAGACTGATAACCTGGGTGTTTCCCTTTCAGTCTTTTTATATCCATTGCTAAAGGGGAATTTTACAGTTAAAGGTTATTCGAAAATGTGAAACATTTTGGCTTTTCTCTACACATGATATAATTTCTTACACTTTACTCTATAAAGCATGTGTGTAAAGAATGTCAGCAATAAACTCATTTCTGTGTCTCTCCACCAGGAATCGTTGTTCTGTTACTATTTACAACATGTGATTCTCTACTTTCCAGTAAGTAAATAATAATGTCATAACTCTTCTCAAGAAACAAAAGGGTTTAATTTTTTTTAAATTAATTTTCATATTTCTTGAGAATAATGAAAAAGAAAACTTGAAAAAGGATTTATTGATAGTTTTCTGCACATCACTTTATTTTTGCTTTTCCAATTGCTGCTGTCAGATGTATACACATGTTTACGAACAAATAAGTATCTTTATTTGCACTCAGATCCACACTGACTGTATACTGGTCAGCGCTATGTTATGTATCTGTCTCATAGTGTTTTGTATTGACTGTTGGATTGTCTCTTGTCTGTTGTCTGGCCCTGTTGCACACATGCATTTTATGTCAAAAGGTTATTTTTTTTGTTTTTAGCCCTTAGTTCTGTGTTGTCTTATGTAGTTCTGTGTCTTTTTGTAGCATCAGGATCAAGGAGGAAGGTTTTTTCAATCCACTATGTAGGGCATCAGTTATAATTAGTCAGAATGACAATTAAAGCTTGTAATAATTTTGTAATAAACTGAACTTAATCTGAAATCTTAGTCTTGCCCATTTTGCATTTGGCATCTTAGAACATTTTGCATCTTGTATCTGATTCTTTTCAGAAGCAGGTTTTCACACTTGTAACTAAAAGCATTGCTGATTAAACCTGACTAAAACCTGATAGAGTCATAAGGCATTATATGTATTATATGTAAATGAACTCATCACATTCAACAGCCAACTTAATGTGTTGCTCATTTATGAAGAAGATGCACATTGTTGCTTTGCACCTTTATAATTTCATTTGCCATTTTTTGTTTGTAATTGTTGGGGTATTTACACTTATAACATGATTAACAACAAAAAAGAACTTTAAAATATTCAGGAAAGAAAGAAAGAAAGAAAGAAAGAAAGAAAGAAAGAAAGAAAGAAAGAAAGAAAGAAAGAAAGAAAGAAAGAAAGAAAGAAAGAAAGAAAGAAAGAAAGAAAGAAAGAAAGAAAGAAAGAAAGAAAGAAAGAAAGAGAAAGAAAGAAAGAAAGAGGGTATAATAAAAAATTGTTTAATAATTCACTCTTTTTTACAGGTGTTGAACTGGCATTGCTTGAAAACTGTGAGGTATGTTTGACTGAATAATAAATAACCAATAAACCAATAAACACTGTCCAATTCCTTTATGTATTGTTGTATTTTCTACATAGTATTTGACTCCTTAATTTATTCATATTTCACCCAATTTCTTACAACACATGTTTAGGTAAAATGTTTAGAAAAAAATATAAGCATAAAGGCATCTATTATTGCAGAAAGAGATATTAATATGCAATCATTTTTGCTGTAGCTTGATTTTGAAACACTGAAGATCTTGAACCAAACCCAGAACATTACATACTTATCAGAGGAGGTGAGATGTATTTGGTCATTTCTTTAACATGAATATAAACATATTCACTGACAGGACTGTCATTGCATTTGAATGTGTAATCTTTGGTTGTGGTGTAGGAGGTGGAAACTCAATTGAGCACCATAATGGATCTCACAAAATGTGTGATAACTGATGGTCCTAACCAAACTGATCTGAGATTGTTTGCAAATTATCTAATGAATGTAACTGGAGAAGTGGTGTCTACGTTTCTGAAGAAAATGGATAGCAATGTCAGCTTCTCAGTTTCTGTCCAGAACTTAGGTAAGAAATCTACCTCAAGAAAATATAAATTAATGAGCCACTGTTTTCCCATTAATAATAAGATTAGAACAAAATAACTGACTTGATTTTCTTTTATAAATCTTTCCAGAGGTTGAAGTTCTCAAGTGTCAACTAACCACCTGTACTGAAATCTCTCCACTTATCACAAGCTATGTCTCTCTGAATATTGATTTCAGTTGGACTTCGGAGAGCAACACTGGTATAGTAGCAACTTGTTTTAAGTGGTTGTCCTAAACATCATGTGCATGGGTTTGTTATCGGTGCCTTTAGGATTTAGAATGAACACAAAAGGGCTGTTTCTTTGAGTTAAGTTGTCTTTATTTGACACATATACATTACTGCACAGTGAAATTCTTTCTTCACATATCCCATCCTTGGGGGTTGGGGTCAGAGCACAGGGTCATGATGCAGCACACCTGGAGCATGGTGGGTTTGGGGCCTTGCTCAAAGGCCCAAAGGTGGCAACTTGGCAGTGCTGGGGCTTAAACCCTGATATTCCGGTCAATGACCCAGAGCCTTAACCACTTGAGCTACCACTTTTGAATCAAGAGTTTTATAAATAAACAAACCAAAAAGATTAAATTGGCAACATTGGCTGCTTCACACAGAATCTGATGACTAGGGAAAAATCTGTCCATGTCCTCTGTATCTGTCCCTGTAAGATTCTTTAAGAAGAATAGATAAAAATGAAAAGAACTGAGCCATACCTCAAGCATTCAACGAATCAGAACAAGGAGGCATGTTCACCTGCCTGTCAATCATTTAAACAAACAAAAGTTACAGTATAGCAATATCTTTCAAAATCACTAATTTCATGTATTCAGAATGTCCCAAATATTCTAAGCAATTTCTCACAATATATGTACAGTATAGAGTATATCATCAGAAACATATCACTTTAATGACATTTTAATAATGAAGTGGAGGTATTTTTACCACAAAAGTTCTCTTCCTATAATGTGTATACATAAATGTTCTGAAGTGTTTATTCCTCTAATACCATGACAATGTGCCAAAAAATTGGGCTTCTATTCATTGATAAACAATATACCTATAAACCTATACTTTTATCCATTTTTAGCTACATTTGACATTGTGGATTGTACATGGAAAAAATCTGTTCATGTTCTCATTCACAATTAGCAGCTTTCCATTCTCTCTTATTAAAAATAGCTACATCAAAGTTAAACAGGTCTACAAAATCAGACTTCCATCTCCTTCACTCAATAGAATTCATACTATACATTCTATACTTCATTATAAGCTTCATATCCACCTGTCTGTAGTTTATACATACTGTTTATCAGCACTTGATAGCTTTTATTCTGTATTTAGGATACTTATTTATTTTTTTTATTTTTTTTAACCAGCTTTGGCCTTTATGAGCTACACAAACATGGCAGACATCTTTAAACCTAGTTTCTTCGACACAAATATAGTCTCAACAAAAACTTTGATGTCTACTGTTGTCCAGCTCTCAAATCCCCAAATCACCCAATCAATGGACCTCCCAACAAACTTCACCCTAGAACACATCAGAGTATGCTAATAGTTGTTTGAATATTTATTTGAATAAGAGTTCATAATCATGTTAATACATTTAAAGAATGTATTTTTCTCATCTCTCTGTTTGTTAGGAGTTAGACCCCAAGGCCATTCTAACCTGTATGGACTGGGAGCCAAGTGGATGGCCAATGTGTTACATAATAGAGACCAACAACACGCACACCATGTGCTCATGTTATTATATGACCTCTGCTATTAGAATTGCTCTCATCAGTGAGACTGACCCATGCATGGTAATACACCTGGATATATGAATATTTAGTGCACAGTTAACTCCAGAATTATTGCCACCTTCCCTGATAATGAGAAAAATGAATATTTAACTTCTACATTATTTACTGGATATAAAAACTACAAACAATATAAACTATTATACACTTTAGTACTGAAGGCTGGCCCGTTTGGTCTTATCCAACAGACGAGCAACTGTTGCTCAAATTGCTGAAGAAGTTAATGCTGATTCTGATAGAAAGGTTTCATAATACTCAGTGCATCACAGTTTGTTGTGTAACCAGTCAGGGTGCCCGTGCTGACCCCTGTGCACCTTCAAAGGTGCCAACAATGGGCACATGAGCATCAGAACTGGACCACGGAGCAATGGAAGAAGGTGGCCTAGTTTGATGAATCACTTTTTCTTTGACATCACGTGGATGGCCAGGTGCATGTGCGTCTCTTACTTGGGGAACACATGGCACCAGGATGCACTATGGGAAGAAGGCGAGATGGTGGAGACAGTGTCCTGCTTTGCGCAATGTTCTACTGGGAAACCTTGGGTCCTGCCATCCATGTGGACGTTACTTTGACACGTACCACCAATCGAGCATCTGTGGGTTATGCTGGACATACAAGTCTATTAGAACCAGCATTAATTTCTTCAGCAATTTGAGCAACAGTAGCTCGTCTGTTGGCTTGGACCGCTTGGGACAGCCTTCACTCCCCACATACATCTATGAGCCTGTGGCCAGTTCACTACTGTTCCAACCAATTTTGATAGATACTGAGCACTTCAGACAGGGAACACCCTGCAGTTTTGGAGATGCTCTGATCCAGTGGTCTAGTCATCACAATTTGGCCCTTTGTCAAACTCGCTTTTAACACATCAACCTTGTGGACAAAATGTACACTTGCTGCCTAATATATCCCACCCACTAACAGGTGCCATGATGAGGAGATCATCAGTCTTATTCACTTCACCTCTCAGTGCTCATAATGTTATGCCTGATCTGTGTGTGTGTGTGTATATATATGTTATACTGTATGTATATATACAGCTCTGGAACTGCTGACAATATTTATCCTAAATACAAAATATAACTATTGTTATTTAGAGTGTATATTTAAAGGAAATGACAACACATCAAAATAACCCAAGATCATGCAGCATTTGCAGAGCTTTAATAACTCAAATAAAACAAAATGTAAATAATTTGTAAACAGATTGTGTTAATGCTTTGTCTAAATAACATTAAGAGATCAGTATTTGGTGGAATAACCCCGATCTGCATGTGTTTTGGCTCCATGATCTCCACCAGTTTCTCACATTGCTGTTGGGGAACTTTATACCACTCTTTTTGCAGCTCCAGCTCAGCTTTGCTTGATATTTTGTGACCATCCATCTTCCTCTTGATGACATTACAGAGGTTTATATATATACACTATATTGCCAAAAGTATTCGCTCACCTGCCTTGACTCGCATATGAACTTAAGTGACATCCCATTCCTAATCCATAGGGTTCAATATGACGTCGGTCCACCCTTTGCAGCTATAACAGCTTCAACTCTTCTGGGAAGACTGTCCACAAGGTTTAGGAGTGTGTTTATGGGAATTTTTGACCATTCTTCGAGAAGCACATTTGTGAGGTCACACACTGATGTTGGACGAGAAGGCCTGGCTCTCAGTCTCCGCTCTAATTCATCCCAAAGGTGTTCTATCGGGTTGAGGTCAGGACTCAAGTCCAGGCCAGTCAAGTTCATCCTCACCAGACTCTGTCATCCATGTCTTTATGGACCTTGCTTTGTGCACTGGTGCACAGTCATGTTGGAAGAGGAAGGGGCCAGCTCCAAACTGTTCCCACAAAGTTGGGAGAATGGAATTGTCCAAAATGTCTTGGTATGCTGAAGCATTCAGAGTTCCTTTCACTGGAACTAAGGGGCCAAGCCCAGCTCCTGAAAAACAACCCCACACCATAACCCCCCCTCCACCCAACTTTTACACTTGGCACAATGCAGTCAGACAAGTACCGTTCTCCTGGCAACCGCCAAACCCAGACTCGTCCATCAGATTGCCAGATGGAGAAGTGCGATTAGTCACTCCAGAGAACGCGTCTCCACTGCTCTAGAGTCCAGTGGCGGCATGCTTTACACCACTGCATCCGACGCTTTGCATTGCACTTGGTGATGTATGGCTTGGTTGCAGCTGCTCGGCCATGGAAACCCATTCCATGAAGCTCTCTGCGCACTGTTCTTGAGCTAATCTGAAGGCCACATGAAGTTTGGAGGTCTGTAGCGATTGACTGCAGAAAGTTGGCGACCTCTTCGCACTATGCGCCTCAGCATCCGCTGACCCCGCTCCGTCAGTTTTTGTCAGCTGCCTAGGTGCTTGATTTTATACACCTGTGGCCATGGAAGTGATTGGAACACCTGATTCTGATTATTTGGATGGGTGAGCGAATACTTTTGGCAATATAGTGTGTATATATATATATATATATATATATATATATATATATATATATATATATATATATATATACATATATATATATATACACTATATTGGCAATATAGTGTATATATATATATATACATTGATCCTTGACATCAGAAATGTTTTGATCTCTGTTAATTATGTTACTTTTATGTAGGATATCTCAACAGAAGATTGTGAAGAGAATTTCCTGATTCGTATGTTTTACTACATATATTACATAAAGCAATTACCACAGGAGGTGAGTTTTATATTTCATATATGATCCTTTTTTTCCAATTATTGTTGTCAATTATTATTTTATTTTTATGGACAGTATGGTCTTATGGTTTGAATATGTATTTATAGAAAACTCTTTGTTATATAGACTGTGGAAAATTACTTGATCACAACAACTAACCTTACGGAGCGTGTTAAAATGCGATGGGTACCATATTATTATTATTATTATGGTGCTATATTATTGTATGTAAATGAACTAATAGTGACTACACTGGAAAAGGAAACAGATACCTACAATTTCATCAGCATCTCTCTCCAAACTTTAGGTATGGGCCCTGTTAGTGAATTATAACACTACACCTCCATTCCCATCCAAAAATATTGGAAAAGTAAGGCACAGACAAAGAAATCAAAGCATGAGGATAGATGCGAATTTCAGCTTTCATTTGCTGATATTTACATCTAGGTGTGTTAAAAAACTAAGAACATGGCACACTGTTTATGTGTACAGTAACATACATAAAAAGTAGATGGCAAAGCCCTTGCTTGCAATAATTACTTCAGGTGCTGTTGACAGACTGGTGACAGACTAATATGTCAGACTAATATCAGCAAACTGTTGCATTCTTAATTCTGAAGCTTTTCCAGGAGGGTTGCTCAGCTTCTTTCAGTTGTTGTTCGTTTTGTTGGGGGGTGAAGCCCTTTGTTGAGTTGGCAGTGTTGGCCATTGTCTGGCTGCTTGATGGAGTTCTTCCCAAGTAGATTGGATGCATTTGTCTGTAAAATGTCAGACAGAATGTTCCTGTAGACTTCTGTATTTATCATGCTTCTACCAACATCAGTAAGGATTAGTGAGTCTGTTCCAGAACCAGCCATGGAAGCACAAGCCATGACACCATCACCACGTTTCACAGATGAGCTCATATACGTTGGATCATGAGCAGCTTATGGGCACAATCTTGTATAGGTTGTTGGTGATGCCACTGATTGTTGTTTTGGGGTTTTTCTTCACAGCTCTTACAATGTATGTCATTTGCTACTGTTGTTTTGCTTGGATGACCTGCTCAGTGTATGGTTGTTAGTACTTTAGTGGTTTCTTTCTTTTTTAGGACATTCCATATTGCTGTATCGATGATGCCCAATGCATGTGCTCTGATTGTCCCTCTTTCCTCAAATTCAAAATAATTTTTTTCTCTCTTACAAATAGCTATCTGGTCTTCATGTCCATTTATCCCTTTTAACAGCAATAAAAAAAATAGCTCTTTGAAAAAATGGGTGAATTCAAATAAAAGATACAGCATTTGATGTAAAATCAGGAAAAAGAACAGCTGAAATTCTGATCCATCTCATATTTATATTTGATCTCAAACCCTTTTGTTGTTCCAATACTTTTGGAAGATATATAATACTTATACATATGTAATCTTATAAATGAATATTAAAGATTTTTAATAGCCTAGTTTAGTTGTTTTTTTTTTTTACATTTTCAATATGGTATTTACTTAAGATGCAATTAGAAAACTGCTGATGTTTATTTTTTCCAGAGGTTAAAGTTTTAATGCTTGGACCTTTTGCCAACTTGAACAAAACTCCCACAGTCACCACAAGCCATGCTTCTTTGGACATTGATCTTATTAAGATTTCAAAAAACTACAATGGTACAGTAATAACATGCTTCTGGTTTATCATGTAGGATTGTAAGAAATTGTGTTATGCTGTTTATGCTATAACAAAATAATGTGTGATGTGGAGTTGAATTGAAGTTGATTATTTAGTTATTTATAACTAAATATTTATATATTATTTATTAGTTATATATATCAACTTATTATTTATAAGTTGAAATAACTGACCAAGAATCATTTTATTCCTTTTCAACCACACATAATTTTTATAACAGTTTAAGCCAACAATTACAAAATTATTTTTATGCAACACCAGAATGCCATACACTTATCATCATTACCTTTAAGGTTGTGGAACATCACTGAAATTGTCCTTGTTCTATAGATATAAAGAAGTATTCCCTCACCAGTCTCTCTAAAAAAATTATAAAGCAAAATAAATTAATAATGTAACCTAAATAACCTAATGTTTTGTTTCCAAAATATTATTTTAACTTCTGTTTCATTTAAATTTCTTTTAATCAGTTTCTGTGACCCTCCTGAGCTACACCAACATTGCAGACATCCTGGAGCTTTCTTTCTATAATACATTTACCAACTTAAATAAAAACATAGTTTCCCCTGTGGTGACAATTTTATGTCAGGGCACTGACTTTGATCTCACCAAACCAATGAACGTCACCCTCAATCACATCAAGGTAAGCCTCTCATCTTTGGATTTTCATTTTTATTTTAAGATTTTCTTAATATTGTTGAGCAAGTTTTCTTATTTTGTCATTGACCAGGGCATAAAAACAGAGGGCATTCTTCTCTGTGCAAACACGGATTGGTACATGTGGGAAACTAGTCTCTGTAGTATTACACACACCAACAGCACACACACTGTGTGTTCTTGTAGTTCTTGTCCAGGAACTCTGGCTCTATTTTTGATGACTATCCCCTGCATGGTAAGAAATCCTCAATACACAACATTACGCAGATTAGTATCTTCCTGAATTGGATAAACGGCCTTATTAGGAACTAATCACAAGCTAAGTGTAGATTGAGTAGATACCAGACACCAGCAGAAGTGATGGTGGTTTAAATTAAAGGTTTGTTTAATTATTCAGCCCATTTTTAACATATTAATAACATCCATAGTTAAAGAATAATAAATAAAATACCATTATGACAGGTCCACTGAAAATGATTAATAAATTAATATTGTATATTGGAATATTAGACTTTATCTAATAAAACCTGATTATTTTTTCTTCTCCTTGTCACCCCAACATAATTATTCTCAGACTGTAATTTTCTGGCTGATGGCATTTAAAAAAATTGAGGTAAAATACCTGATCCTGATCAGCCAATCTGGTTTCTCTCCATAGTAGCAGATATCTAATACAACTTGATTAAACAAATAGGAGAAGTGTTTTTTTTATGTCTGGGGAGGACAGAGATTATGTTATTATTATAGTATGTTATCTTACATTCACAAATAAGTATGTAGCAATAAATAAGAACAATAAAAATATAAACTCCCACCATCTTGGTCATTCTTGGTGGAATTGGTCAAAGAAGGTATTTTGTTGATGTTCTGGTTCTAACATGCCAGTTAGTGCAGACAAGTGTGAGTCACTAAACCTGGCTGTTTATATCATTGTTGGTTCTGGTGCTGTGAAGTGTGTGAATGAATATAAATATATACAGGAAACTAATAACTTATTAGTTAACTATCTATGACATATATGTAATTATCTAGGATAATTTCATAGCACAGTGTGCAAAGAACTTCCTGGATGACATTCCAAACTATGCAACTGAAGACATGACACTTGAGGTAAAACATCTTCTATGGTTTCCTGATAATATCTTTTAAAAACAAAAAACAAACAAACAAGATATTCAACATTTTCCAATATGTACTCATGGAAATCTCTCTTTCCTTTGGACAGCTTGTAGAAAGTTATATCAACATAATAAGTACCCTTATGACTCGTGTGAAAAATGTCACTTCAGAAGAAAATGATTTAATATCCTTTGGAAACAGTGTATTGGAAGTCAGTGAAAAAGTCATGCAAAAACTCATACAAATGAATGCAACGGTTTCTTTCCAAAATTTAGGTATGGAAGCTGCTTGTTACAAGTTCTTCTTCTTGTAACTTTTTCTTAGTGCATGTTTAATTTTCTGTTTGAGATTAAGTGAAGCTGAAAGTCAAACACACTTAGAACACAGCTGACTTCTGATTTATATCTTTCCAGAGGTTCAAGTATTCAGTGTTGTGCCTAATGTCGACTTGAGCCGAACCCTGACACTCATTACAAGCCACGCCTCTCTGGATATCAAGCTCTCTGGGATTTACCTCTCTGAGAATTACCAAGGTGCAGTAGTAACTCTGACTAAATATTTAAGGGTTTGGGCCACTGAATTTTTCAGTCTGGATCACAATCCACAATATGGCAACATTTATATTTCCTGTTATTTAAGACTTTTTTACAAGTTACTGAAGACGACAATCAAATGAATTTCCCTTTTAATGAAGTGAAGCTCTATGAGAAAACAAAACTACAAATAAAAATAATAAATAAATAACAGAGCACTTAGAGCAAATGACCTTTACACGTTATAAATTGCACTTCCCATTGTAAACTGTTTCAAAATGTAAACAATTATTTGTAAATTAATAATCTTATTTAAAAAAAAATAAGATTTTTTAAATACATTAGATTCACCCCTTCTAATGTATTTAAAAGTGCAGTAAATGCAAAGGTGACTGACACATGAGTAGTTAAAAATGTTTACATGCTGAATACATTAGAAAAGTTGCTTTGCATTTTTATTTAACATTTTTAAGTATGGTATTCTATGTATAGCTGAAGAATGAAAAAAAAAATCTCATTTTAAAGTCTTAAAATATCATGACAACAAAAAACAAACAAACGAAAAAAACAACAACTTTGGTATCATGTGTAAGTTTTTCAGCTCTCCTGACAAAACCAGCATAGTATCATGACATTTGTGATCTTTCTGTAAAAAACATTGTGAAGGCATTTTAATTATACACAATCTAGAATAATCAAATTATACCCATACAGTCAACAAAATAAACACCTGTTAGCATGAATGACCATTAATTCTGCTTTTCTCGGATTTCTCTTCTTTGGATTGTGGGTTTTTTTTTGTATTGTTTGTCTCGTTGACTGTCTTTCTAGTTTATTAATCTTTGCCTGTTTTTGACCACACTTTCACTGCCTATTGTTTGGATTTGTTTGCTGATTTTTTACCATTAAACTCCGCATCTGGATTCACCTGGTTTCCTGACCTGTGCAATGCAGCAGAATACTTTGCCTGGGACGAATCCTGTGCTGTTTTCTGAATCTGAATCGGCCCAAGCCCCCTTTGACAAACTCAAACTGATGTTTACCACAGCCCCATCCTGTGACATCCAGACCCTAAGCTCCCATTCATCATGGAGGTGAACATATCCAGCTGTGGGATTGGTGCCATACTTTCCCCTAAGCCATGGTGACCCCAGTAAGCTGTACTCCTGTGCCTTCTTTTCTCAGAAGCTAACTTGTTCAGAAGCCAATTATGACATGGGGAACAGAGAACTAATGTCCATTTAGGCAGCTCTGGAAGAGTGAATGGAGCCAGACACCCCTTTCAAGTCATTATGGACCATAAAATTTTAGAACATATAAAAGGTGCCAAACGACTGAATCCTCATCAGACCAATAAAGCTGACGATCTGTCTTGACACTATGACCCGGTACTGGCCACGACCACCACCAAACCCACCTCAACCCCATCAACAGTCATTGGACCTGTTGACTGGGACCTAATGTTCCCTCCTCCACAGTGCCCACCTTACAGGCAATACATTCCATGGGACCTCCAGCAACAAAGCATCAAGTGAGTCCACATCCCCAGATCTGGTCAAACAACAATACAATGCACGACCCTTTTAGTCCAGAATGCCTTCTGTTGGGTGACACTCACCCAAGACATCAAAGACTTGTCAATGCCTGCTCTGTATGTGCTCAGTCCAATACACTGCGACAACTAATGGCCAGCCTGATCAAGCCCCTGCCCACGCCACAAAACCCCTGGTCACATCTGGCGGTACATATCGTAAAGGTTCTCCCGAATTCACATTGCCACACCATTATTCTGGTCATTGTCATCCAAATTTCCAAGACCTGCAAGCTAGTGCCACTTAAGGGACCCATCTCCATGGACACCGCACAAGCATTGTTCCAATATGTATTTAGGAACTATAGAGTTCCTGAAGACATTGTATTAGATCGTGGGGTGTGGAAGGCCTTCTGTGGACAAAGATTAACGTGAGTCTGGCCTCAGGATACCACTCACAAGCCAATGACCAAGCAAAGAGCCAAAACAAAGAGCTGAGCCAATACCTGCAATCCTATTGCAGTCAACACCAGACTGCATGAAAGTTGGAATGAGTTCCTGCCTTAGGCCAAATATGCCCAGAACTCATGTGTCCTTTCCTCCACTAGCCTCACCCCTTTCCAGTGTTTCCTAGATTACCAGATCCCCTGTTCCCATGGTTTGGTGAGCCTACCGACGTACCCACCATTGACGACTGTTTCAGGCAAAGCCAAGAAGCCTGGGAGAACGCTTTCAGTGGGCAATCCAACAACAATGTCTGCGAGTTGACTGGCATAGGTGCCCTTACACTTCGTACCAACCAGGCCAATTAGTCTGATTATCGACTAAGAATTTGAAACTGAAAATACCATGCAAGAAACTGAGTCCCCTAGATAAGGGGGATGCTGCATGCTACTGATGCCGCCATCTTGGAATGTGCAATGCAACACATAGGCACAGTTCCAAAACTCCTGAATTGCCTAAATGATTCTTAATTTTAAATGCGCAAATAAGCTTCTTTTTGTCTGTGATTTAATGACCCCCATGTTTTTTTAGTTACTGTATTGTTTTGTAAATATTATATAAATTTAATTAATCTAATATTAACTTCATTATACATACATCTATGATTGTGATTCTGCAAGCAAAATAAATGTTACACAGGGCTTTACTGAGCTGCAAAGCAAACTGAATCACATTTCTTGGAATGCAATGATAAAAGCTTGTGTTAATTGGATTGAGCTTAAGTAGTAGAATCTTAAAAACTGTAACTGGGGGAGATAAGAACAGTTCATAACATGTACATTGCATTTAAATTTGAGCTTTTTCATTCAGGTTCTGTGACATTTCTGAGCTTCAATAAAATATCAGACATCCTAAAACCTACCTTCTTCAAAACAATCATCAACACAAAGAAAACTCTAATATCCACTGTGGTGTCAGTCTTATTATCTCAAGACACACAACTTACCACAGCAATAAATGTTACCTTCCAACACACCACAACCACAGTAAGTTTTTTTTTTATGTCTTATTGAGCAAACTTTTAGTATAGTTTTTAGTAAACATGTTTAAGATGCATCTCCCTTGTCCCTTGATTAGGCATTAAAATCTGGATTCAGTCTTTCATGTGTATACTGGAAGGACACAGAATGGATTGAAGGTGGCTGTGACATCATACAGACTAACAGTAGTCACACTGTGTGCTCATGTAATCAACTGGATACATTTGCTCTTATCATGGAGACTGACCCATGCATAGTAAGACATCAGTATATTACACAATTACATTTAATAGGCACAGTAAGCATCAGGAACAACGTGTTTTCCTCCTTCCTCCATATAGTGATCTGGTCAATGTTGCATGTTATGAGAAAAGTGTTTTACAAATACCCATTTTCCATCTTAAACAATAAGTGCCTTATCTTGTACTGTTCTTGTTCTGTTACATTCTTAATTCTTTAATCTCACTTTGACTAGACCACAGACATGGCTGAAAAACCATCTCTGAGGTCACATTTCCAGCAATCTCATCTCCCCTTCCTCTGTAGCTTCCTGCACTCTTTCATGTCTTCCTGACCCTGACTCCTTCTTCTCCCAACCCTAACCCTACCCTTGGAGAGAGTCACAGACACTTTTCTATTCTCTCTTTCCTCAACCATGGACCTTTTCTGCCGTCTGTCCACTAAACCCAGGAAGATTTCTTGCCCTACTGCAGCAATCAGAGAGAACTATAATCAGCAGAGATGAAGTGGAAGAATTTAGAACACAGCGCAGATATCCAGTATCCAGATATCCTCTTACCATGCGCTCCTGTCCAAATTCTCTTCGGATGGGACTTTTGCCAGGACTGCCTTCTACAAAGAAAAGCTTGAAGCCTCTGCACAAGACCCTCATAAGCTCCACATCTTCTCTTCACTACTTAACCTGCTCCACCTGCTATATCCTGACTGCTGAAGACTTGGTCACCTTTTACAACAAGAATATTGAGGAAATCTGCCAGACCTTCACTTCTGCCCTAAATATGCCTACATTACACAGCCAGCACTCCTCTAATCCTTCATTGTCACATCTCTCAACTGTAGCAGCAGAAGAGATTTTGCAAATCATCCAGTCTTGTAATAATACCACCTGCCCACTGGATCCAATCCCTTCCACGATGCTCAAGACCATCTTGCAAGACCTCCTACCCTTCATTACCACAGTCATCAATGATTCCATAACATCTGGCTATGAACAACCTTCAAGAGAGCAACTTTTCAGCAGCATTTGACACAGTCAACCACAAGACTCTTGTCCACCCTCAAGAGTCTTGGAATTCATGGAACAGCATGGGAAATGTTTTGCTTCCTACCTGGATGGTTGTTCCATGGAGGGGATCGACGTCTGCTCCATGAAAACTTTCCATTGGTGTCCCACAAGGATCAGGACTTGGTCCTCTCCTTTTCTCCCTCTTAGCAAAGTTATGTCCTCACATGGGTTCTCTTACCACTGCCATGCCGATGACACTCAACTTATCTTCTCTATCCCTCCCTCATATACCATGGCTTCTGCTCAGATCTCAGTGTGTCTGGTGGACATATCATCGTGGATGATGGCTCATCAGCTGAAAATCAATTCCAGCAAAACTGAACTGCTGGTCATCCCAAGTGATTCATCCATTCAGACTGGACTAATGCAAATCTCTACTGGCAGATCTACTGAACCTGTCCTCTGCATATGATCCAAAATGCAACTGCTTGACTTGATTTCAACCTGCTTGAATTCTTAAACACCACCCCACTTCTGTGCTCCCTCCACTGGTTTCTGGTAGCTGCATCAGATTCAAAACACTGACACTTGCCTACAAAGCCAAGAATGGACCAGCACCATCTTACCTCAAAGCACCAAAACCTACCTCCTCCTGAAATGCTTAAACTAGCTCTTATTTTCCCTGTTTGTTTTATGTATTGTTATATGTTGTGTAAAAAAAACAGTGTTTTAGATGGTATCCTAAGTATCAAAGTCAAGTCAAAGTCAAAGAAACTTTATTGTCACTTCAACCATATATAGCTGATGCAGTACACAGTGAAATGAAACAATGTTCCTCCTAGACCAAAGGTGCTACACATAAAGACAAAGTACAGTGACACAGACAAACATAGAGCTAAACATAGAGATAAAACTAAACTATACTTAAGGTGCAATCTTTAAACTAGACATACAACAGAAGTGCACAGGATGACAAGACATTGCAGACAAACAACATATAGACCGACTCTGTGCAAAAGAATAGTGATGACAGTGAGTGCAAATATTAAAGTTAACATGTAAACAGGATCAATATAAAGAGTAAAGTGTAATGTACAGTAAAGTGACATATGCGTGCAAACAGGACAATTTCTGTGTGTGTGTGTGTGTGTCTGTGTACAGCACAGTATAGTTCTCTGTTGAAAGCAGTTCTCAGTTGTGTGTGTGTCTGTGTCCAGCACAGTTCAGTTCTCGTTGGGAACACAGTTCTCAGTTTGTGTGTGTGTGTGTGTGTGTGTGTGTCCGTGTCCAGCACAGTTCAGTTTCTCAGTTGAGATCAGATCTCAGTTGTGTATGTGTGTATATAACACCGTTTCCAGCACAGTTCAGTTCTCTGTTGAGAACAGTTCTCAGTTGTGTGTGTGCATGTGCGTGTGTCTGTGTCCCGCTCAGTTCAGTTCTCTGTTGAGATACCTGATTGCCTGAGGGAAGAAGCTGTTCAACAGTCTGGTTGTGCGGGTCTGAATGCTTTGGTACCTCTTTCTGGATGGCAGAAGGGTGAAAAATGTGTGTGAGGGGTGTGTGGGATCATCTACAATGCTGTTAGCTTTGTGGATGCAGCGTGTGGTGTAAATGTCTATAATAGAGGGAAGAGAGACTCTGATGATCTTCTCAGCTGTCCTCACTATCCGCTGAAGGATCTTGCGATCCGAGACGGTGCAATTCCCAAACCAGGCTGTGATGCAGCTGCTCAGGACGCTCTCGATGGTCCCTCTGTAGAAGGTGGTCAGGATGGGAGGTGCAAGATGAGCTTTCCTCAGCCTTCGCAGGAAGTAGAGACGCTGCTGGGCTTTTCTGGTGATGGAGCTGGTGTTGAGTGACCAGGTGAGGTCCCCCACCAGGTGACCACCAAGGAATTTGGTGCTCTTGATGATCTCCACAATGGACACATCGATATTCAGTGGAGAATGGTCACTCTGCTCTCCTGAAGTCAACAACCATCTCTTTAGTTTTGGGGACAGGTTGTTGGCTCTGCACCAGGCTGTTAGTTGTTGCACCTCCTCTCTGTATGTGGACTCATCATTCTTGCTGATGAGACCCACCACGGTCGTGTAATCGTTGAACTTGATGATGTGATGGGAGCTGTGCATTGCTGCACAGTCATGAGTCAGCAGAGTGAACAGCAGTGGACTGAGCACGCAGCCCGGAGGTGCTCCAGTGCTCAGTGTGGTGGTGCTGGAGGTGCTGTTCCCGATCCGGACTGACTGAGGTCTTCCAGTCAGGAAATCCAGGATCCAACTGCAGAGGGAGGTGTTGATGCCCAGCAGACTCAGCTTCTCAATCAGGTGCTGAAGAATAATTGTATTGAATGCTGAACTGAAGTCAATGAACAGCATTCAAAGGTAAGTGTCTTTATTGTCCAGGTGTGTGAGGGCCAGATGAAGGGTTGTGGTGATGGCATCATCTGTGGAGTGATTTGGATGATACGCAAACTGCATGGGGTCAAGTGAAGGTGGCAGCAGGTTCTTAATGCGCCTCATGACGAGCCTCTGCAAGCACTTCATGATGATGGGTGTGAGTGCAATGGAACGGTAGTCATTGTGACAGGACACTGGAGACTTCTTCGGCACGGTGATGATGCTGGTTGACTTTAGGCACGTTGGGACAACGGTGCTGCTCAGGGAGATATTGAAGATGTCTGTGAAGACATCTGCTAGCTGTTCTACACATTCCCTGAGCACTCTGCCAGGAATGTTGTCTGGTCCAGCAGCTTTCCATGGGTTAACTCTGCGTAGAGTTTTTCTCACATTAGCCGTGGTGAGACAGATCACCTGGTCCTCTGGAGAAAGGATGGTCTTCCTCACCGTCACGTCATTTCGTGCCTCAAACCGAGCGTAGAAGCTGTTCAGCACATCTGGAAGGGAGGCATCACTGTCACAGGCAGGTGGAGCTGGCCTGTAGTTGGTGATGGACTGGATGCCTTGCCACATGCGCCAAGTGTCACCGCTGCTCTGGAAGTGGCCGTGAATTCTCTGGGAGTGTGTACGCTTTGCCTCTCTAATGGCTATGTGACCTATTAAACCAGTGTTAATGTATTGATTGATAGAGACTTCAAAGCACTTTTGTATGTCACTCTGGATAAGAGCATCTGCCAAATTCCAGAAATGTAAAATGCCAGAAATGAAATGAAAGCTGGTACTCTGGTAGGTCCAGCTATAACAGCCAAAGGGTAACACAAGCATGAGAGAATATAGAGTCTATTTAGGATTTAGATCTTAGTCTCAAGTAGTATCCCAAATCACCTAAGAAAGGCATGTACCAGTGAAACCTTTACATCAGAATCCCTTCTTCTTGAAGTCATCACAAAACTGCAGATCCAATCAGGTTTTTGTGCTATGAATACTGTACCACACACTGGTAAATTTAAGGGAAAAAAATTCAAGATTTCAAGAAATTTCAAGAAATAGTTTCTTTCTTTTGTCGTTTTCTTAGATGTCTTAGTTTTAGATTTACTGTAAAAAAATTAATTAATTAAGAAAATACACCCCCCCCACATGTGAATGTTGGATAGGAGAATAGATGGTAGCTAGGGTTAGCCTTTAGCCTAGCATGGATGCTTGCTCACTAGCCATTCTCCAGCTTTCTTGCAGGAATACCATTTCTTTTTTCCAGAGACCTCTTTCCTAAAACCTGGTTCATGTAGTAGTTTGAGGTCACACAGCTCAGTAGTTTATTTCTCCTGAGCTTTTCAGCGGAAGTTGGAGATAATGGACATGTTTAACATGTTCTCATCTCATTTTATACAGGTTAATTTGACAGACTCATGCATAAAGGAATTCCTGAATTTAAGTCAGGACATCCCTACTTCAGAATTACCACAAGAGGTGAGACATGTGCAGCTGATATTTCCTAATTGCAAACACAAGAAGGAGGAATTTTGTTTGAATGTGTAATGATTGTGTATCTTTCTGGCTGTTAATTAGAAAGTGAAATATTATTTGAACATGACAAATTCCCTTATGACTCGTGTGGAAAATAATTCCATTTATGGAAATGCCTTATTGAATATAAATGAGAAACTGGTATCTTCACTGGTGACAAAATCAAACACGAACAACAGCATGAGTATCTTTCTTCAGAATTTAGGTATGAATCCTGCTTGTAATTTATATAACATCATCAGTTAGAGTTCAAACATAAATTCACAAATTTACATTGCTTATGGATTTATAATAGAAATAAACATACACTGTAAATCCATATTCTTTTCACTTCTTTGTTTTAAGTATTTTTATTAATTCTAAACTAAGTTTGATGTTATAAAAATGCTTCAGCTTCTCTTGGTAATGATAAGCACTAAGCTTACCCTTAATTTATATCTTTTCAGAGGTTCAATTTGTCATGGTGTATGAACCAAATCCATCCTTCAGCTATTCATCTTCCCAATTAAGAACAAACAGCGCTTCCATGGATATCGATCTCATTGGGATTTCAAAAAATAACAAAGGTAAAGTAGTAAAATTTGTTTATGTCTGGCTAAAATTTCATTCTTTAAAAGGTGGATTTTTTTTTTTTAACTCCACCATTTCATTTATGCATTTGAGAAATTTTGAAAATTATAAAACATAGATAAAAACATTAAAAATATGGTCACATATGGGATCTATATTATTAAAGATATTAGCCTGATTTTTATGAATAAAGATCAATTAATTATTTTACAGAATTAAAATGATTGTTTAGAGCAAGTAGATTTAAAAGTCAAATACTTCATCACCTCTTTATTTTCTGACACCCTGGACCAACTTTAGTTTGTATACTGTCCTAAGCACTCTACTAAAGATGCAATTGCACACCTCCTTCGTTCAGCCCTGAGATACGTTTTTTTGACAGCTGACAGTTCATCATTTATCACCATAATCCCCTACATATTCACCACCAGGTTGGAAGTCCTGTGACCTAGCCTGACTCTATCAGTGGATTGCCAACTTCTTGACAGATGCGGAAGGGAAAGTACACATCTCGCATTCCCTCACCCTCAACATTAGGGCCCCTCAGGGTTGTGTTCTGAGCCCCTGCTGTACTCACTGTACACCTATGAATGTGTGGCCACTTCGAACTCCACCACTATCGTCAAGTTTGCTGATACTGTTGTGGTGGGCCTGACCTCAAACTATGAAGAGATGGCCTACCTAGAGGAGATTAAAACCTGGAGATAAGGTCAGCAAGACAAAGGAGTTGATAGTGGACTTCAGCACAAAGCAAGAGGAAGAGCATAACTACCAACCAACAGGACCCAGTGGGGAGAGTGGACAGTATCTAGGTGTTCACATAACGCAGGACCTGTTATGGTCCCATCAAGATTCAAGATTCAAGAAGCTTTATTGTCATTTCAACCACATATAGCTGGTGCAGTACATAGTGAAATGAAACAACGTTTCTCCAGGACCTGGTGCTACATAAACATACAAGAAAGAGTTCAACACAAAAAGAAACACCACAGAGCTAGGACGGAAGTTTATCTTAGCCACGTAAAGTGCACAGTGTGCAGCTGGGTGCAAACAGAGCATAGACAAGACAGTGCAAAAGTCGAACATCAACACCCTGGTGAAGCAGGCCCAGCAGCGTATTTACCACCTTAAACAATTAAAGGACTTTAAATCTTTAACTTGCACAACTGGAGGGAAGCATCATAGCCTGGTTTGGGGACACTATGACACAGGACAGGCAAGCACTCCAGAGGGTAATGGAATTAGTTGAGTGTTCCATCTGCACTGAGCTCCCTGACCTGCAGTCGATTTACAGCAAGCAGTGCTGGACCAAGGCCAGGATGACAGTGAAGGACCTCAGTGTGGCAGTCAGGGAAACACTTCTGCTCCTTGAATCAAATTCAAATTTTATTTGTCACACACTGAAAGCAAACACAGAAAGAATGAGTAGGAACCTTTTCCCACAGGCCATTCAGGGCTTCAATCAGGATACCTGCAGTTTGGACTTTTCTGGACTTATCTTACAACACCCGTTAACCTCAACCAGACCTATTTTGCAAAATGCACTAAATACAGCACACACATTGCACATGTTTTGCAATTCATAGCAATACTATAATCAAATCATTTATATCACCCTATAAGTTGTTATATTCACATGCTATATCTTTCCATCTTTCCATGTCTATTTATTTTTCCTTGAACAGCTAATCTCATTTTACTGTACAGCAAATTCCATGTTATGCCCCTATTATTCTCTTTCATTTTATTTTATAATTTCCATTTTTGAATATTTTCTGTTTGACTATCAGGGGCATAGCCCCAATTTTTGGGCCCAATGCAAAGACAGTGTATGGGGGGGCCCCTTTCCCATCATGATCCATGCTATTTATCACTTTTATTTTAATAATAATATAAAAATGTACACACTTTACTCACTGATACAGTAATTGTTGTCAAATCAGTGATGTAAAATTGAAAAGAACATTATTAAAAAATTCTAATACCATGTATAGTATAAAAAAATTCTTTGCATTACATGCATGTTAATGCAGCACAGAAATAATTTTGTGTATAAATTGAGCTATACCAAGATAGGTATTGTCGGTCCTGGAAGGCCACTGTCCTACAGAGTTTAGCTCCAACCTTAATTAAGCACACCTGAACAAGCTAATCAAGGTCTTCAGGAATACTAAGGCTATAGACAGTTATGTTTTGTTTTTTCTTCTTCTTATTCTTCATCTTAGGGTTGAAGCTAAAATCTACAGGACAGCAGCTCTCCAGGATTGACTTTGCCTACCTCTGTGACTTTATACTATAAATGTAAGGATGCACTCGAGGCAGGCGTAGTAGAATCCATAAGCAGATCTATATTCACAAAAATGGCAGGCAAGAATCGGAATCGATATGGCTAAGTGAAAGGGTCAAAAACCGGAAAATCAATAACTAGCAAACAGAAATCAAAACTGCAAAACCGAGACTCGTAGACAAACAGTAACAGGCAAAGATCATACACGTAGCAGGCAATCAGGACCAATAAACAAGGCTTGGCACGTAATCCACTAGAGAGAACAATACTTCGCAGGGAACAATAGGCAGCGTGCTGCTTAAATAACCGAGTAAGACAGGAAGTGAGTTTACAAATGTCAATATTCGGGTGATGGCTCCCTCTGGCGCTCTGGTTCTGCATGCATCATTACAATAAATCAGGGGTGTCCAATCTTATCCAGAAAGGGCCGGTGTAGGTGCACTCCAACCAAACAGAAGCTACACCTAATTCCAACTGATTAATCAGTAGATCTTGGCTTTCAGTAGACTTAGAGGTATAGCTTCTGCTCAGTTGGAATGAAAACCTGCACCCATACAGGCCCTTTGCAGATAAGATTGGACACCCCTGCTATAAATAAATAATAAACTTATTTTATTAAATAAAAAATAAACACAATACAACTCAAATCACCACTTTGCTTTCTTTCAAAGCATGTCTGCCTAATTCAAAATAAATAAAATTATCAAATAATCAAAGTGAAAAAGGCTGAAAAACTAGCAGTAGTACCTTGTGATGGACCCACTGCTGCACTCTCTGAGACAGGGCCGGAGAACAGAGGGCTTCTCATTTTAATATTTTGAGCAAGATCCATGAAATCTATAATGTACTGTACAGTACACACATAGATTTCATATTATTCTTCATATTTTATCACTTAAAAATTCAGTTCAAAAACTTTTATTACTTGTTATTTAGAGTAAGCTAAGATTTTTAATTGCTAGCTTCGTAACATTGTTTCTCTCATCACAAAACACGTTCTCACCTGCTCTCTTAGGGAAAAAACTAGGGAGAAGTTGTTTCCCTTCATTTTGTTTCCTCTCTCCTTCTTTTTTGGTAGCCCGATTTTTGTTTGGACATTGTGTATATCACAGTGTCGGTCTCGACTTGCCCGCTCGATGCTCGCTTAGTTCTGACTGCCGAATCCGTGCTCCGGTGCTCCCTCACAGCCAATAATCATTTGGCATTGTTCTTGATTGACCAATTAAATCATTCAAATTTGCGTGCACCCTGTTCCTATAGGAGGTGCCCATACAAACGTGTGGGTGTACCGAATCTTGCTAAAACAGTGAGGATCAGAATACTGCGTGCAAGCGCAGGCACTGTACACTCAATTTCACAATAATAATAATACTATATGAGGATCTTTGAGGGCAGGATGGCCAGGCCCCCTCACATGCCACTGATGCCAGGGCCTATGCACTCAGTCACCCTTTTCCCCCCACTTACAACGCCCCTGTTGACTATTATTATTGACAGAATAGAATTTCACTGCATGTCATACTGTCTGTGACAAATAAAATTTGAATGTAAATAAAAGCATTCATATAGCTTAAATCTGCAGCATTCTTTCAATTTTATTGTAATTTCAGGATCAGCTGCTGTGGCTTTCATTAGCTACACTGAAATGGCAAAAATCCTGAAACCTAGGAAGACAATGTCTACAAGGGAGATCATGTCTACTGTGGTGTTAGGAACATTTCCTAAAACTACCCACACATGGTTCACCCGACCAGTCAATATCACTTTTAAACACACCAGTGTAAGTCCAACATTGCTGTGTTTTTTTGTTTGGTTGTTAAAATTGTGTGTACGTGCATGTATTTTCTCATCATTTAAAATTTTTCCATTATCCCTATTGAATAGGAGTTAGACACTAATGATCCACTCTTCTGTTTGTACTGGGAGGAAAATAATTGGGTCGAAGATGGCTGTGTTGTAACACTGACTAACAGAACTCACACTGTGTGTTCCTGTGATCATATTTCAGTGCTTGCACTTATCAAGGAGACTATTCCATGTAAGGTAAGAAACCAGGATATATTGATACACCATAAAAGGGTCACTCAAGGTCACCAGCAGACCTAATAGTCCTTAAGTTTAAACCTCTAATGAGTCATTCTCAAGCTTCTACTAAAATATAACATGCACTATTGGACTCTGTATTATACAATTGTAGAAGAGCAATGATTTACAATCACATAAACTGCCATCACCAGATGAAGATGGGTTCCCTTTTTGAGTCTGTTTCCTCTCAAGGTTTCTTCCTCTCTTTGGGAGTTTTCCTTACCATCATCACTTCTGAAATGCTCAGCAGCAATAAATTTAAATTTTAATTTCAAATTTTAATTTAGATTATACCTAATGGATAAGTAACCATTTTTATTTAATTTTTTTTTGTAACCAAATCAGAAAATAGAAAACCTATCAGCGTTTTTTATTCAATTCACTTGAGTTTTTCGTGGGTGTATAGCAACTATCAAGTAAACTATATGGCCAATAGTAGGTGCACCCCTGACCTTCTCACCTACATGTGGTTCCACCTTAATCACACAAATTTACAAAATGATGCTGTATTCAGTAGCATTACAATTTTCCTTTACTGGAACTAAGAGGCTCAAACCTGTTTCAGCATAACAAAGACAGACATGTTTTGCCATGGTTAGAGTGGTGGACAATCTCATATGTTCTGCACAAAGTATTGACCTCAACCCAACTGAACACCTTCAGGTCAAACTGGACCAACTCTGCACCTTACTATAACAGCAAAATGGGGACCAACTCCATGTTAAACAAGCATATATTAGTATGATGGTCAGGTTTTCCCATACATTTGGCCAAACTTGAATCATTTATACCACCTTCATTGTCCTTTCTTTTTTTGGTGTTATTTTAGATTAAAGAAGAGGCACAGCATCTCTGACCAACATAAAGTGCTTGATTGATGTGAAAGTGATTGAATGATTGAATTAATATTTATTTGTTTGGTGCTTTCCCTGTTTTCTCACTTAGGCAATATTTGGAACCACTATATCCCTGCACTGTAACCCTGTGTTGAACATGTCCATGGCTCAGGGAGTGGGAATCGTCTTTCTGACGTTGTGTCTACTGACATTTGCATTTTGTTGTCAGAACCTGAATGAAACCAACAAAGCTCTGACAAACTTGTGCTTAAACCTCCTGCTATTTCACCTTCTTGACCTGCTCAAAACTCCTCTCCATCTCTTTCTACAGCCCCCAGTGAGTGTTGTTACAACCCGTATAAACATTTAACGGGATCAATACCTGAATATTTTCTAATGATTTTTTTTTTCTCTTTTATTCCAGCAAGCCTGTGCGGTCATGAATGGTATCCGATGGTTCTTCTTTGTCTCTTCATTTGTGTGGATGTTCATTGAAACTGTGTTGCTCTTCCTGTTCATAAAGAAAGCATCACAGATCAGACTGAACCGGCAAGAGGGGCTTAACTGGAAATGGTTAACTATGACTGGATACATCATTCCTCTGGTTGTGGTGATCATGTGTGCTCTAGTTAATTCAAAACTGATTGTGAATGAAGGGTAAGTGTGGAGAGTGATTAGAAGACATTTGTCTTTTGACATTTTCCTCACAATACCCATTATAATCCAAATATTCATACAGTTTTTTTCTTATATTCATAAGATATATGATGTCATGTGGACTATATAAATGTTCTCTCCTTAGATGCTGGGAAACTAAAGATATAGATGATATCTTTGACGTTCCTATACTTTTCACTGTTTCAGTGAGTACTACAGACACCTTTGTTGCAAAGTGTATACAATTTAAAGCTTACTCTTATTCAATGTGTAAACGTTTGACAATGATCACAATGTTTCATGTATTGATAATTAACACATAACAATAACATTTCAATGACTGAATATTTATGGACCTGACTGAAATTAAGAATTGAAATCAAATTCATATATCAGTCTCTTTTAGCGATTCATAGCACTCATATCTTAAATAGCTATATAATACACAAATAGATAGATATACTTGATTGATCCCATGAGGCACATTTTTGTGTATAATTCATCAGATTTTTTTTCTTTCGCTATTTTAATCCTGTGCAGTCAAACATGACTCTCTACATCATCATCATCATTATGATGATCTTCACACTGAAACAGCTGAAAAATGAGAACCTGCAGAGGAGTAACCCTGATAGAACAGATATGATGATGCGTGTGATGTTTAAAAGCCTGGCCCAGTTTATCATCCTCGGCTGCTATGGGATATTCCTGTATATCCCCAGTAAGGACGGGGTTTTATTTAATGTTTTCCTGTTCCTCAACTCCCAGCAGGGCACCTTCATCTTCATTGTCCACTGTCTCCTCAATCAAGCGGTTAGTGCTCACCTAACAGTCACTTTCATGTCTCACTTATAGCCTTTTAAAATATCGATTATTGCTTTTACTGGCTAGAAAAATTAAAGGAGGCATAGTGAAAACTTACTAGTACTAAAAAAGAAGTACAAAAACATATTGACCTATATCGCTGTCTATGATATCCTTTTCTACTTCCAGGTGAGGCAGAAGTACAGGAAGTTGCTGTGTGATATTTGCTGCTTTAAAAGCCCTGGCAACGTTACGGATTTTGAGAACACTCGAGAGACCCTGCACTGAATTCACAGTAACAGAATTTTAGAATGCACAAATCAATACCACAAGAAAGCAAAACCAGAAACACTTACCTTTCTTCCTTCACCAACCAAAGGAAAGAAAATAATGATTAAGTATAAAAACAAATACATCAATGACAGTGTGTGGTAGTGTTATAGTCAAATAGCGGTATGACAAAATGGACACTATTACCAGTCGACACATTCTAACCAATCAGAACGCAGTCTAGGGTGACTAATACCTTCTGATATTAAAGGGAGTGGTTATTTGTATTCTATTATCTTTGCGTAATGCACACTTTCCATTTGCAGCATGACAAAAATGAATAAATAAGTAAATAAAAATATAAAGTAAGCTTTCAAACGTTGCTACCCCATAGGTCTGGGTTCCAGGCTTGATCCTGAAATCAGGTTACTGTCTGTGTGGGGTTTCAGATCTTTACACCCATGCACATGTGAATACTTGCACAACCTGTAATGATCACTTCCTGAGTAATTTATTATTCATTACCATTTGCCATCTTCTGAACATTGTTGTTAATGATTGCTTTGTATTCTGAACCCTTGCTGATTATACTGAATTACTTATTTGATTACTCTCTGGCCTTGTTGTTATTAATAATTGTGTGGGGGTTTTTTTATCCATTTTGGCCTGCTGTACCAGTTGGATTCTGGATTGAAACTTTACTTTGTTGGACTAGAATTTTCATAAATATCTTTCACATGAATCCTCACAACTGCTTCTGACTCTTCATTATCACAGGAGTACACAACAACTTTTCATGTTTTCACACAAATCAAATGGGATTTAACCAATTTAGCATTTTTGTAACAGTTGTAGCAGTTGTAACATAAAAATTTAGTAGGTTATTCAAGAATTAAATCAGTAAATTAAAACAAAATCACAAAATCCATACAACAAAACTGTTATTGTCCTGACATGTACATTATTACAAGTCTGATTTGGTATGGAAAAGTCATACAAGCTAAATTTAAAGCAAAATAACAATAATAAATCAGATTAGATATGATGTAGTAGTATTGGAAATTTCATTGGTATATTTCATTCCGAACCATTTCATTACTCAAAAAAGGCATTTTAAATTCAAGACAGAGAAATTTAAGTTCTTGCTTGGTAGAGGAAGTGTGGGGAAGAAAGAAAAGGGGTAGAAGAGTTCAAGGTGTTGACTTTGATTTGACCCTCCAAATTCCCCAGCCCTCAATCTTAGTATCTGTAGTATGTGCTGATCAAATGAATCCAATCCAATACCAATCCATATACACACACTCAGAATGAAGGGAAACATCTTTAGGCTTTTATTGTCACTGCTACTGTCAATGCAGGAAACATGACTGAGAAATCAATGTCTTCATAAGAATTTATACATGAATTTTTATACCAATCCTTCTATTCTCTGCAGTGTATATAAATTAGAGATTAAGGATTACTTTCTCTTGATGTATGAAAGTCTTTTGATTGGATCACTTTATACAGAATAAAATCTTTACTGTCAGCATTTTTACTTAGACCTAGATACCAGTGCTGGATTTAAGAGGTTCTGGGTGGAGCTTAAAATCACTTAACCCCACCCCTGACCCCCAATCACTTATCACTACCACATACTCAATTTTTTTCACCAAATTGTTTCTCCATATTGTGCAGCCCTAATGTAAATGCATAAGCAAATGCTTTAACAATGTTCATGCTGTGTTACCAATGATGCCCACGCATTTTAGCTGCCCAATGCAAATGATTACGTTTTGCAAAGAAGGAATTTAATATCCAGTTCCAGCTGGATGGCCACACTCGCATTCTCTTTGTCTGACGAATTTGTCCATGGACTACCAAAGATACTTCATCTAAAATAAACAGAAAAATGATTCTTCTATTAACCAGTGAGTATTTTACAATTAGATATAAGTGTGAGGTATCTGGAATGTGTTGGTCGCCTTACACAGAATAGATGACTGATTTGTGTATTATTGTTTTTAAAGTAAAGGATGTTCATTTTTCAGTAATATTCCATGCTGTGCTCTTAAGGCCATGTTTGATATTGTAATACAGTAAAGCAGAAAGAACTAATTTAAAACAAAAGATAATTATCAGTAGTAGCAGGTGTAGTAGCAGTTTCCCAATTGATTGCAATTTTCCTGTCAATCTGACATTGATTTTACTCATATGGATAATTGTATGTTTTTCATATATTTTAACACAGGATGGTATGAGTATGTGGTGTGTAACATATCGTTAATAAAATAATTTCTTTTTTCCTTCAGAAGTCACTGTTCTGTTACTTTCAGGATTCACATGTGGTGCTTCATTTTCCAGTAAGTAAACCATAAATGAAACAACATAACTGTGTATTAAGATAGTCTCTTGATGAAGATGTGATAAAATCATTTGTCATACTTATTTTAAAGACATTGCATACAAGATACACATCCAGAATACTGAAGAGCAGGATGTGGATTGTATTGAACTAATTGTCAGGTTTTAATGTTCAGGCATGAAAATACAGCGCTGTGTAAAAGTCAGAGACCTTAACCAAATGACCATTACAAAGTATTTCCATCTGCCACACAGTTAAATGTGATCTCTCTGACCTGTTTGCCAATCACTGGACGATTTTGTTTTAAAATAAGAGTTTAAGATTTCAGCCTTTATTGCCTTTATTTAACATAAAACAGACTTTTTTTTCTTCCAATTTTTAGACATTTAGGAATAGACAAATATTTAAGTGCATAAACAACATATTTGGTTGCATATCCCTTCTTACAGTAACTGCATCAACCCAGTGACTCACTGACATGAAGAAGCTGTGTGCATTCTTCTTTTGTGATAGTTTTTCAGATTCGTAGTGCAGCTGGGGTTTCTCCCTTCAGTCTCCACTTCAGGAGGTATAATTCTGCTCTGGTGATTTATTTGGCCAGTCTATAAAGTCTAAAAAGTCCTGCACTTTTCCCCCTGATGATGTCCTCTGTTATGCTGGCAGTGTTTTTTTGGATCATTTTGTGGTGTGGCCTTAATATTTTTCCTCTCAAAGTCAGCTTGAAATGGTGGATTATGAGACCTGAACAGCATCTTGTGGATGATCTCACTAATGTTGAGTTTTTTCTTCTCAGTTCAGTGGCTGTTGCTCAGTGTGCCAGTGCTTTTTTTCTTTCTCAGGACATGACTGATAGATTTTCCTTCTTTTCTCCCATAGACAGCTCTCCTATGTGTATATGAGCTTAAACTGTTTTATCAACAAATGCAGTATTTACAGGTGATGACTGAATGCTAAAACCAAGAATAGATGTTCAGTGCTGTTTATTTTGGCTTGTCAGTTCTGAAACCCCTTAAAAACTCAACTGGCAGTATGATAAGCAAATAAACAAATAAAGCTTGATTTCAGAGAACTTTACAGGATTATAGTTCTGTACATGTGGAGCACTGAGTAATGCCTTTTTCCCCAGATGGCAGTTTGACACTGCTTGAAAATTGTTGCCAGGTATGTTTGAATCCTACACATACATTCAATGGAGAAATAACTTTTATTTTGTTTTGTTCTTTGAATAAATAATTAAAATGTATATATATACACACATACACACACACTACCAGTCAAGAGTCTGGACACACCTTTTAATTCAATGTTTTTTGTTTAGGGATTTATTTTCTACATTCTAGAACAATACTGGAGATTTCAAAACTATGAAATAACACACATGGACTTCAGTAATCCATATGTAACAACAAAAAACAGTCAGTTGTTATTTTAAGACACAAAGGTCAGGTGTTCTGGAATAGACCATGGAATTAAAAGATGTGTCCAAACTTTTGACTGGTAGTGTGTATATATATATATATATATGATGAATAAACTCATTACTCAATAAACTATTACTCAATTCACTGCAGAAATAATATTTTTTTTAGGCTAATCTCACAACAGAGTGTGTAACAAACTGCTTGGATTATATCTATAACTACACCAGAAATGCAGAACTACCTAAAGAGGTAATGCATATTTGGTGTTGTTAGTTATATATTGTGAATATACAATGCATATTTATTTTATAAAACCAAGATAAAATATGGCAATGATTTAAGAAAAGCCTGAAAATTTGATTATGATTTTGATTTGACAACTGATTATTTGGGGTTAATCAGAATCATTTCATTGACGTATGATAATTACTTTAGAACATGACACTGAATGTGAACATAGCCATTCTGAACACAGCCACTTCCCCAATTATAAAAGGGTGTGCACTTGTGGAACCAGGCTATTGTAACTTTTTTCTATTTTACCTTATTGGTGTTGATACTAATAAGAGCTATTAAAATAAAATTTAGCTAACTAAGTTTTGTAGCTAACAAGGTTTCAAAGCTACCAGTGATATACTCTCCCGGAGAGCTAGGCAATATTTGGGCGATACTAGCGCATGCAATAGAAGAAGGCTTGCGTTAATTCCTCTGATTTACTATGACAAACTTCCAAAGATATGGAACATCATTGTTCTTTCAGCTACTCCCTATGTGGGGATAATAATACATAAACTTATATGTTCCATATATGTTTCAGCTGACCATAGTACTAATATTGGTAAAGTTATAACTGCTAGTCCTGATTATTGTGTGTGTGTGTGTGTGTGTGTTGGGGGATGTAAAAATAAATATTGATAAATATTAACGATTGAATGTGCAATCACTGGCTGCCGGATAGATGATAAGGAGTTATCTGAACATAACAATGGATCTTGTGACCCGTGTGATGAGCAGTAACCTTGATCAAAATAGTCTACAATCCTTTGGAAAATCTCTGTTGGATGTACACAAGAATCTGGTGTCCATAGTGGTTACGAAAAAAAGAGACACCATACCATTTCCATTCTCTTTTCAAAATTTAGGTAAGTAAGCTATAGAAAACTGTACCTGTATTATTATAATATGGTGGTGTGGTGTTATGAGAGTTCAGATCTGATCAGAGCTTTGATTTATCTTTCCAGAGGGTAAAGTATTTGTGATAGAAAAACAAAATGTATTCTGGTACAACATCGATCTCACCAATGTCTCTGTGGATATTGATCTTAAAACGCTTCCCACAAATATCTATGGTACAGTAATGACCTTTATGATTTTCAATCTTGTTCAACCTTCATGTGAAAAAAACAACACCCATTTAAAAGACACAACAGTGTTTCACAGTAGTTCTTTCATTAAAGTCTTGGTAAAACAAAGGGGGAAAGAAACACCAAGTATCTAAGTTCCTCTGCATAAACAATTGTTGAGATTAAACCTGAGATTAAATGTTAGAATTCAATTCAATTAGATTTATTTGCATGGCACTTTTGAAAACAAACACTGTCTCAAAGCAGCTTTACAAAATGATAGAAACAATAAATTAGAGTTAAAAAAATAATTTACATTTATCCCTAATGAGAAGCTTGGGGCGATGGTGGCAAGGGAAAACTCCCTGAGATGATATGAGGAAGAAACTTTGATAGGAACCAGGCTCAGAAGAGAACCTCATCCTCATTTGGGTGACTCTGGACAGTAAATAATGTAAATGTAAATAATGTCCTTTCTACAACAGTTTATAGTCAAGTAGAATTGTGCAACCAAGAGCTCCTGATGAACTGTTCCACATCACCGTGGATCAATGCAAATATTTGCCGTTAGGGTTCTTTCCAAGTATTTGGTAGCTATGATTCTTATTGAATATGTAAACATGTCTTATATATAGGTTTTTTTTCACAGACATTAACGGCTGTAAATATGCAGCGATTTCGGAAAAAATGTATTTTCGTTTTCAATTTAATTTCAGGATCAGTTGCAGCAGCCTTCATGAGCTACAGCAAAATGACAGATATCCTGAAACCCAGTTTCTTCAACACAGTTACCAACACAAGTAAAACCACCCTGATGTCCACTGTGGTGTCAGCAACACTTCTCAAAACCTACTCGCATCCTACCCAACCAGTCAACTTCTCACTAACACACATCATGGTTAAAATTGATTGAGTTAATTTTTTTTAATAAGTAATACTTTTTAATGTTTATAATGATTTTAATAATAAATTTTCAGATTGTTGTATTTTCCTTTCTTCTCTTCTGGCTAGGACAAGGACCCTGGGGCCTTTCTCTCCTGTATGGACTGGGAGACAAATACATGGGACACATGTTCCCTCACAAAGACCACTCCTATTTCGAGCATCTGCTCTTGTAAGCGTATGTCTACATTTGTTCTCATCAGTCAGACTGACCCATGCCAGGTAAGATACCTATATATGTATAAATAAATTTAGGTTATTATTTCATGTGTTCTAAAAATTTTTATCCAGTTTTATGGTCCCCTCAAAAACATCCACTAGGTGGAATATGTGATTTGCTAAGACCAAGCAGATCCTGCACACTGTAGACCTTGCATTGATTTATTTATTGATGTTTGAACATGTACATCCCAACACATAACCCAACAATCATCAACATCAAAATCTGCAGATGCTTTCATCTGAAAATATGATCATACTTTTTCTGCCCACTTTGGGGACCTGACCACTTGATATTACTTGTGTCTTGCTATCCAAAGCAGTCAATGGGTGCCTCACTTGTGGTTCTAAACAAGCTTCCTTTCCAGCTTCTCTTCAGCATAATGTAATTCTCCTTCTTCCTAACTCATGTTCATGTTACTGGAATCACTACCAATAGACTGAATAGATTTTACACCTCTACCATATAGCCATTCAAGATCAAGATTCAAGATTCAAGAAGCTTTATTGTCATTTCAACCACATATAGCTGATGCAGTACATAGTGAAATGAAACAACGTTTCTCCAGGACCTGGTGCTACATAAACATACAACAAGTTCAGCACAAAACACCACCACAGAGCTAGGACAGAAGTTTGTCTTAGCCACGTAAAGTGCACAGTGTGCAGCTAGGTGCAAACAGAACATAGACAAGACAGTGCAAAAGACAATAAATACAAGAAAGACAACACAAAAGAACACAGGACACAGGCCGAAAAGAAAGAAAAGAACATGTGTAATGGAATGTAAGTGAAATAAAATAGATAAAGTGAAATGATGTAAAAATAAAAAAAGTATTATGCAAAAATATTGTGCAAAAATACACAGCAGCGGTTGAGGTAGTGCAAATAGAATAAACATAAATATAACTATAGCAGCAGATGACAGGTAGAGGTAGTGCAATAAGTAATGAACAATATAAATTGTGTGTGTGTGTGTGTGTGCGCATCCACACAGTCAAGAGAGAGAGTGTGTGTATCTGTGTGTGAGAGAGACAGAGTTAATATACAGTTCAGTCCTGAGTGTGTGTGTGTGTGTGTGTGTGTGAGAGAGTGTAGAACAGTTCAGTCCTGAGTGAGTGTGTGTGTGTGTGTGAGAGAGTGTAGAACAGATCAGTCCTAGGTGTTGAGGAGCCTGATGGCTTGAGGAAAGAAACTGTTACACAGTCTGGTTGTGAGGCCCGAATGCTCCGGTACCTCTTTCCAGATGGCAGGAGGGTGAAGAGTGTGTGTGAGGGGTGTGTGGGGTCAGCCACAATGCTGTTAGCTTTGCAGATGCAGCGTGCGGTGTAAATGTCCATGATAGAGGGGAGGGAGACTCCAATGATCTTCTCAGCTGTCCTCACTATCCGCTGAAGGGTCTTGCGATCCGAGACGGTGCAGTTCCCAAACCAGGCAGCGATGCAGCTGCTCAGGACGCTCACGATGGTCCCTCTGTAGAACACAGTCAGGATGGGGGAAGGGAGATGGGCTTTACTCAGCCTCCTCAGGAAGTAGAGGCGCTGCTGGGCTTTCTTGGTGATGGAGCTGGTGTTGAGTGACCAGGTGAAGTTCTCCGCCAGATGGACACCAAGGAATTTGGTGCTCTTGACGATCTCCACCGAGGATCCGTCGATGGACAGCGGAGAATGGTCACTCTGTGCTCTCCTGAAGTCAACAACCATCTCTTTGGTCTTGTCGACGTTCAGGGAGAGGTTGTTGGCTCTGCACCAGGCTGTTAGATGTTGCACCTCCTCTCTGTATGCTGACTCGTCGTTCTTTCTGATGAGACCCACCACGGTCGTGTCATCGGCAAACTTGACGATGTGGTTGGATCTGTGCATTGCTGCACAGTCGTGAGTCAGCAGAGTGAACAGCAATGGACTGAGCACACAGCCCTGAGGAGCTCCAGTGCTCAGTGTGGTGGTGCTGGAGATACTGCTCCCGATCCGGACTGACTGAGGTCTCCCAGTCAGGAAATCCAGGATCCAGTTGCAGAGAGAGGTGTTCAGGCCCAGGAGACTCAGCTTCTCAATCAGCTGCTGAGGGATGATTGTGTTGAATGCTGAACTGAAATCTATGAACAGCATTCGAACGTAGGAGTCCTTACAGTCCAGGTGTGTGACGGCCAGATGGAGGGTTGTGGTGATGGCATTGTCCGTGGAACGATTAGGACGATACTCAAACTGCAAGGGGTCCAGCGAGGACCACTAAATTGTTAGCAAAAATTTCTGTCATGTTAGTTGCTTCACCAAGTCCCACAAATATTTACCTCCTAGATTCACACAGACTCTATAGTGTTCCTCTTTTAAAACACATGGATATGTACCATATCTTCCTTTGTTTTCCATATATTATGCATATAATACTCACATACCAGTGCTCACAAAAATAACTATTGTTTAGGGTAATTTGACAATACAGTGTGCAACGGAGTTCCTGAAGCAAATTCAATATAACATACCACAATACTTACCACAGAAGGTGAGATGATTTCCAAATCACTATGAACCAGAGCTATAGCACGGCTACTTAATTTCATGTTATAACGGAAATCTCTCTGTCTGTTGCCTAGACAGTAGAAAAATATCTGACAACAATAACTAATTTAACAAATCATGTTATGAACCAATCTAAGCTAAACCTATATGGAAATGTTCTAATGAATGTCACTGAGAAACTGGCATCCTGCAATTCCACCAACATCTCTCTCCAAACTTTAGGTACCGCACCTGCTTACAAATCTCATTACTGTTTCTTTATACAAATCATTCCCTTCTTACTTTTTCTTCTTAGCAATTTGAACAAAAATAATCACACCAGGTTTATTTCTCTCCAGAGGTTCGAGTGTTCATGGTAAGAGCTCATGCCAACTTTAGCAATACTATTACGCTCATCACAACCAATGCCACTTTGGATATCAATCTGATTGGGATTTCAAAAAAGAATGAAAGGAGAGAACAAGGTATAGTACTAACTTTTCCATTTAAATAAAACTAAAATAACAATTAATTGAAGATTTAGACCACCAACGTCCAAGCATTTAGCACATTATCCGCCAAATATAAAGTGCTAGCCTTTAAAACAGTGCAGATAAATAAATAACATGTAGATCAGGTATGGGAAGAATAAAACTGGCTGTGCAATATTTCTGTTTTATGGAGACAGGGAAATTGGAGTATAATTTACAGTGTGGAGGTACCTGTGTTGAGGAGATATTCACAAGAATTTTGCAGCCTTTTCACACACCATCCAATCTCCTCCACTCTATTTCCAGCTTATTATCTACTGCTCCTCCCAAATTCACTGCCCAGCCTATAAAATATATAAAATATAATACAGTGAAACCTCAACATACAAATGCCCTCCCTTATGAATTTTCGCCTCAAGAATTCAAATTTTGCAAGAAACTTGCATTGGCATACAATGTCACGAGTGTGAACGTGAGGAACCAAATGCAGTATCCAGGAGCGAGGTCAAAATAAGAGTCTTTCATCAGAATAAATTCATACACAGAAAATTGTTCAGAAATGATTCGAACAGCCGACAACTGGGGTAAGCAAGGCAGGCAGAGAACACAGTAGTGCACAGTCCAATAACCTGACTCCAAAACAGAGCAATATCAAGACAGCAACATGAGAAGTCCAATTTCCAAACTCTAGTAGACAGAGTAAGCAAGGCAGTCAGAATCAGCAACAGAACACAGTCCAATAGTCCTAAATCAGGGTACCCTTAGGGACAGGGCCCATGTGGATAACCATACTCTCCATCCATACATCTCCGATTGGACCACTGGGCATAACTCTGCACAGAGCGAGTTCTAGACCAGGTCTGACAACATCGCTTCACCAGTGTGAGGGCGGAGGGAACCGAAGCCTCCAACTCCTGGGTGGATAATAGATGGCTGATGACCATAGGTGGCCTGAAAGGAGGGAGGAGACCTGTGGTGGCAGACAGCAGGGAGTTGTGGGCATATTCCACCCATGTGAGGTTGGCTGACCAGGACAAGGCAGTTGCTAAATCATAGTCCCCTTCTCGGGGTCCAGTCAGGTGGTAGAGGTGGCCACAGGGGGAATAGCTCCTGGCAGGAGATCAATGGCACAGTCATAGGGCCAATGAGGAGGAAGGGAGGAGGCTCTGGTCTTGCTGAAGACTATTCCTAGGTCATGAAAGATAGACAGCACCAAGCTAAGATCCGGAGGGGGTTCATCTGCGATTGGGTGCAGAATCTGGGGTTCTGAGTCTAGGCAGTGGGCGTGGCAGGGAGTTCCCCACTCCAGGACTTGGCCACTAGTCCAGTCCAGATGTGAATTGTGTTTCTGGAGCCATGGGAGTCCAAGCATGACTGGCCCTTGAGGCAAAGGAATTATCAGAAACGTGGTGGTGTGCTGGGATGTTCAGACACACGGGTTGGGTGCACCGTGACCATCCAGTGCCCGGACTTGGAGAGCAGATGGCAAGGGAACGGTCTCAATACCTAGCTGGTTTGCCAATTCTTCATCCAGGAACTCTGAATCTGCCCCTGAGTCAATGAAAGCAACCAAAAAATGATCCTGATGGTTAACAGACATGCGAACCTTGAGAAGTGGTTTGGAGGGGGCTGGAGACTGTGATCTGGCTGTTGGCCCTTAGTTCATTGGCGTGCTCTGCCTTTTGCTGGGCATGAAGCAGCCATGTGTCACAGGTGACAAGAAACTTGGCAAGTGCAGAGTGGAGGGGCTAAGTTGTGCATACATCCGGGAGCTGTTCAAACTTGTTTGCATCAGCAGAACAGCCAAGCAAAGTGAGTTTATGAATTTTACATTTTTTTTGTTTCAGTTAGCAAAAGCTGTTTCAAAAGAGTCAACCCACAATACCACTGCTGCCTTCAGCATGCGTTCAAAAGCTACGTGATTTTGCACACGTTTGTTTGGGTGACAGATTTGAGGCATTGGTGGTCTGTTCTATTTTTAGCCCAAGCTTGGTGGCCCGACTTCTGTGAGAACCCCTTACATGGAATGCTTGGTTTGGGTCAGTTCTTTGTAAGCAGCCATACAGTTTACATATGCTTCGTTATGGTAATATTTTTGGGTGACTGGAATGGATTAGCTGTATTTACATTGGAAAAATTAATTTCGCTATTCAAATTTTCACCTTATGAACTCACCTCCAGAACAAACTAAATTCATATGCAGAGATTCCACTGTACATAAAAATTCTGAAAAAACAAAAACAAAAAAAAAACAAACTTATTACTCTTATTATAACACTCATAACTGATATTAGAAAGAAACTTTCCTTGTATGTGTGACACTGGATAGTATGATTGTAATAATTTCCTTTTTCTAACTAGCTGCTGTGGCATTTGTGAGCTACACCAATATGGCAGACATCCTAGAACCTAACTTCAACACATTCACAGACACAAATAAAACAATGATATCTACAGTGGTGTCTGCAACACTTCCCAAAAGTGACACATCAGAGCTCACAGAACCAGCCATCTTCACTCTGAAACACATCAAAGTAAGTTACTTGTTCTTTAACATTTCTTGAACGGATATTATCGTGAAGTGTCATTTTTGGTTGGGATGGGGGTGGGAGTTAGGGGATTTGGTAAGGTGGCCCGTGGCTCAATACTAAGCTCTTTTTACTGGCTATATTTTTGCATGTTCTCCCTATGGCCAAGTGGGTTGCCTCCAGGTGTTCCATTACAAGCACTACCATTATAAAGTGCTAGTGATGTTTTCAGATTGATTAATGTTATTTCATTTTCTTTTGGTTAGGAGTTAGCACCTAACAATATTCTCTCCTGTATGCACTGGGATAATGACATATGGGATGGAAAGTACTGTAATCTAACAGAAACGAACAGCAGTCACTCCGTATGCTCATGTAATCATCTGGCTACAGTCAGTCTCGTCATGCAGACTGATCCATGCATGGTAAGGGACCTGTATATACCTAGTACACACAGTCTCCTGTGAATGTATTGGAACAGCAAGACCTTATTTGTTTTTTGTTGTTGTTTTTGAGATACACTGACTACATTTGGGTTTGTGTTAATAATAAATATGAATATCAAATGAGAAAATGATGAATATGAAATGATCGACATGTGTTATACAACTTAGAACATGACACTTTTGTTTGAACCCACCCATTATTCAAGTCATCAAAATTATTGGAAAATGTGACTGACTTGGTTTGGAATTACTTCTGTCTGATTCTTACTGCCAATGAGTAGTTTGCATCTTTCTTTTTCTGCCAGTGGATTATGGTGGACTGTGATATCATCCCTGTCCTTTGTAGGTTTTTGGTGACTTGTTTTTAGGTTTTTCTTCACATCTCTCAAAATGTTCGCCACTAACTGCTGTTGTTTTCTTTGGGTGATCTGTTCAAATTTCAAAGTCTGGTGGCTTCTTTCTTTTTCAAGATATTCAAGATAAGTGTTGTATTGGCTATGTCCAATGCTTGTGCAGTGGCTCTGATCAATTTTCCCTCTTTCCTGGCTTCAAAATGGTATGTTTTTCACTCCTAAACAGCTC
Organism: Hemibagrus wyckioides; assembly: GCF_019097595.1. Classification (NCBI taxonomy): domain Eukaryota; kingdom Metazoa; phylum Chordata; class Actinopteri; order Siluriformes; family Bagridae; genus Hemibagrus; species Hemibagrus wyckioides. Next base: position 19,857,631 of record NC_080735.1, on the reverse strand, counting down.
TCTGGTTTTCATGATGGTTAATCTTGTTTAGCAACAGAGGTATTCTTGATCACTTGAAAAATGGGTGGCAATAACATATGTAACAGCATGCTGCTGCAGGAAATGATGCCTTTGCATATAGTAATTATAATCAAAAATAATAAAAACAAGATATACACACAACTTACAGAAATTATGATTATTTTCATCTAGCGTTTTCTGATAGGACCATGTGCAAAGAACTTCCTGTATCAAATTCCTGTTTATACACCTCAAGAATTGCCACAAGAGGTGAGACAACATTGTGCTGTTATTTCTGTGCTGTAAGTGTAAAAACAAGAGTAGTTTTTAGACAAGATAGTAATTTGATTTGAATTGTATACTATATGACCAAAAGTATGCCAGGATCTAGTAGCCCTATACTGAATTCCTTCAAAGTAAGTGATCAACAGGATTGAGATCAGGTCTTTGTGAAGGCCAGACAAATTTAGCCACACCAACCAAAACATCATAGCATAAATTATACTTTGTGCATAAGCACCATGCTGGAACAGGTCTATGCTATGACCGATCATTCCAGAGAAGTTAAAGCTCAATGCTACAATCTACATTGTATGCGAGACATTCTATGGTTTAGGGGTGTCAAAGTTCATATGTTTGAATGCTTTTGGGTATATAGTGTGCATGTGCTCATTAGTGTCTCTCTTGTTATTGAACAGATGGTGAAAAATTATTTGAACATCATAATGAATCTTTCAGCTCGGATGACAGACGATGTGTCTGAGAACAATTATCTTGCATCCTATGGAGATGTTGTATTGAATGTAACTGAACAACTGGTATCTAGATTGGTGACAAAAAGAGATCCTTCCATCAACATCAACTTATCTCTCCAAGATTTAGGTGCAAAAGCAGCAAATAGAATGTAGAACTACATTTTCCCAATTAATGTTATTTTACTATACAGTTGCATTTTTTTTTTAAACATTTTGAGTGTATGCTTTGATTTATGATGCCAACATATTCCTGTTTTGTTTCAAGTGGTTCAAGTGTTTATGATGGTTGGACCTAATGTCTCAATGAGTGAAATTCCTCAACTTGGTACAAGCAACACTTCCATAGATTTTGATCTTGTTGAGATTTTAAACAACAACAATGGTATGATAGAAATCTCTCTCTATTTCTTTCTCATCACACACTCGAGATAAAACCACCTGATCTATGAACATTGAGTACCTGACCTTTTTTTTTTCATATTTATAATTAGTGTGATTGTGTAAGCAATCGCACTCTTGTTATTGTCACTATTTATTACTATTATTATTATTATTATTATTACGGTTCTTGGACTCGCTACTGGTCCTAAATGGTAATAGCTAAACATATGGTTCCAATGCTAAAATGTTGATTATGTTCTGCTTATGCGTGCTATTACTTTTCATGCTGATAAGTATTGTTATTATTTTATATTAACTTTAAATGCATTTTTTACGGACTTCACTTCCTGGTTTCCGCACGGACATTTAAGGAGAGCGCACACAGTTCGGTTTTTCTCAGAGATTTTCGGTAGTTGCCGTAAACAAGCAAGTAAAACATTACTAGTCCTAAACGGTAATAGCTAGAAACGGTTCCAGTGCTAACGTTGCCCATGTTGTGCTTAAGTGTGCTATTAATTTTCATGCTGATACGTATTGTAGTTTATTTTATATTAATTTGTAAATGCATTTTTCACGTACTTCACTTCCTGGTTTCCGTACAGTTCGGTTTTTCTCTGAGGTTTTCGGTAGCTGCTGTAAACATGCCGTAAAGGTGCAGGCAAAGCGGTGCTGGTAAATACTACTACTCATACTACTCATACTACGTTAAACTTTAGCTATGCTTCACTTCCTGGGTTTCATACGGATATTTAAACATAGCGCACATGCTAGTTTGTTTAGACTTCATATTTTAACTGTGACTTTAGTTTGTATTTATTATTTGAAAAAGTTTAAGCAACATATCGCTTAAACGGTAATAGCTAGAAACATGCTTCCAACGCTAAAATGTTGCTCATGTTGTGCTTAAGTGTGCTATTACGTTTCATGCTGATAAGTATTATAGTTTATTTTATATCAATCATTAAATGCAATGCGGACTTCAGACCGCTATTGTGTGTGTGTGTGTGACGTCAGCTAGAGTGAGGGCGCAGGGGTTTTTTTAAGGTCGCATTGTCTTTAAACTGTTCCTACAGCTTGAATTCTTACTCTACAGCCACATAAACTACCTTAAACTTTTACCTTAAACTACCTTAAACTGTGACTTTAGCTTTTAAATATTATTTGAGCATGTCTTGCAATAGTTTAAGCAACATATTCGCAATCACACTCACATTTCTTCTGAAAATGCAACATTCTAGTTGTTTTCATTTTCACTTTTAAAATGATTTTTTAACTTTACTATAAAATGATTTTTAACTTTACTGTAATTTCAGGATCAGCTGCAGTGGCCTTCATAAGTTATACCAACATGACAAACATTGTGAAACCTACGCTCTTGAAGACAGTTACAAGCACAATTAAAACCATGATGTCCAATGTGGTGTCTGTTTCACTTCCCAAAACTGTTAACACAACCCTTACCAAACCAGTCAAGATCACCTTCAAACACATTAATGTAAGTTAAGTGACGACGTTTTCATAAGAATTTTTAATGATGACTTTTCGTGATACATTTTCTTCATTCCCTAATGGCTAGGAGTTTGACCCTGAAGGCTTAGTCTCCTGTGTGTATTGGAAGAAAGGTGAGTGGTCTAAAGAAAACTATAGCCTCATACAGACTAACAGAACTCACACGATGTGCTCCTATAGCCACTTGTCTACCTTCGCTCTCATCATGCAGACTGATTCATGCAGGGTAAGAGATTATTTCATACTATGAAAAAAATATTTCGTAGCTTTCAAATGATAACCCAAGTGATCAGGATTGCTTGAGGATCTGAGTTCATTTTTTGAATGAGGTGTCCTTCCTTCACCACATTTTGTATTGACACATTCACTATAGTACCAATGCTGCCGACACAATCCATGCATCATCATCGATCTTTTCTTTATCAATTAGTTTTACATAAATGATATATTATACAGCAATACTACATACTACACACACACACACCACTTCAGATGATCAACAATGTTCTTTTTGAAGAGTAGTGGTTTCCTCCTTATCATCCTGCCCTGCGTATCATTTTTGTTCAGTTTCCCTGATGGTGAACTCATGAAAATTGATCTTTCTTAATGCAAGAGTGGCCTGTAGGTCCTAAGATTTTACCCTGGTGTTCTTTGTGATGACATTCTTGATAGATGACCACTTCTTTGGAGAATAACAATAGTGCAGAATTTGCTGTTTTTGTTCATCCTCTGCCTCACAGGGGTGTGGTGTGGTCTGGTATGGTGGAGGTCAATATCTTTAGACATGTTTTTGTAACCTTTTCCAGCCTGGTGAGCATCAATAGCCCCTTTTTCTGAGGTCCTCAGAACTCTCCTATGAGGCATGGCACACTTATATACAGCTGTGTTCTAAAGACCAGACCTTGATGAATACCCATGTTTATGTTCTTGAAACATGCAGCTCTCATTGCCACGGCCCGGGTTCAATCCCCGGGCAGGGTGCTGACCAAGCCACCAAAGAGATAACTCTCAGTGCCGGTCCCAAGCCCGGATTAAATGGGAGGGTTGTGTCAGGAAGGGCATCCGGCGTAAAACCTGTGCCAAATCGAAACATGCAGACTAAATGATATGCTGTGGTGACCTTGAAACAGGGAGCAGCCGAAAAAACAACAACATTTTCTTGAAAAAAATCGGAGGACATGCTACACTGCTAAATGTCTAAATACCATCTGTGTTGTTGATATACTTGATTTCTATTCGCCATTTAAATTAACCTCATACTCTTAGAGGTTCACATACTTCTTCTGAAAAAGATATTTCATTTTAGATTATTTTGCTTCATTTGTATAATGAATAATTTTACATATTATAATTTACTTCATTTGTTTACTTGAGTTTTCTAGTCTTAGAACTTATTTGGGTCAAATTCATGCTGAAACACAGAAAATTGTAAAGGGTTCACAAACATTCTAATGTCACTAGTGCCATCTGAAAGTATTGAAACAAGTCCAATTCTTTTGATTTCAGCACCAGCACTTTTGTTTCTTTTGCAGAGTGATCATCTCATGAAGACACTGACTGCCGTGGCTATAATAATGGGAATCGTATTCCTGAGCTTGTCTATAGTGACATTAACCCTTTATTCTCGTAACCCAGTGACCAACACAGCTCTGATAAACTTAGGCATAAACCTTCTACTGTTTCTCATCCTCAGCCTGATCAAAACTCTTTTCCTGGCCCACATTCACTCCCAGGTGAATTTTATCATATTCACATTTCACAAAGTGCTGAATTCTGTATTCTGGTCAGAAGATGGCAATTAGTTTTCTATACCAGTACCTCTGAAAGTAGTGCATTTGCAGGATTATGTTTATTTACTCATACTAATATGCTGTTATTTCTAAAATTACACCTGTAATTGTTGATATGCTGAGGTTTTCTGTAAGGAGACATGTATGTTTACATTTACAAAATGTGTACCCAGTATCAGCATTGTAAGAATTAAATGTAAAAATGTAACTATATGTAACAGAGGTGTGTTTATGCTTGGGGGTCCTAGGTGACATGGCAAGCTGCATTCATAAAAAAGAAATTAAAAAAAAGATGCTGGTGAAGAAACGTCTATTAATCACTATATGGCCATATGACAATCATCTATATATGCACTAAGCCATAGGCAATATTCCACCTTTGGTATGTGGCTCTGGGGTTTTGCATGCATTCAGCCACAAAATCATTTGTGAGATTGGACAGTAATGTTTGATAAGTAGTCAGTTAGTAGAGTTTGTGTTTCAATTTATCCCAAAAGTGTTCAGTGGAGTGAGAGCTTTTGTGCAGGACCAACCTTAACACACAATGTCTTCATGTAGCTTGCTTTGTTCTCAGTGGCATTGCCATGCTGGTTAAAGGACAGGTTTGAGTCCCTTAGTTCAAGTGAAGGGAAATCTCAGTGCTACAACAGTTTCTAGATAATTGCTTGCTTCCAAATTTGTGCCAACAATTTGGAGAAGAAACACTTATAGGTGATAAGCCAAGACCTACTTCTGACCACATAGTGTAGCTGCTATAATTTGTTTTAATTACACATGGCACACCCCAATGCTACATAGTTAAAATATCACCTATTGATCAGACTTTGTTATAGTTATTCTCATGAGTCTTTAGGCAATTTGTTGATTAGTTTGTGTAATTAAGCCTGGTGTTTCAATGTCTTGAGCTTTGTTGTTAAGTCTAATGCTTGGTTTCCTGTTTCCCTTTATCATGTTAGTGTCTAGCTCAGTGCAATTTGTTTCAACACTTATGTGTTTCTTAGTTACTGATGATGGATTATTCCAGTTTGTTTCTACCAACATGTTCTGACCCCTGCATTGGACTTTGACAATGATTTATAGTGCTAGCTGTTGAAAATTAATTAAGTCTATTCCGAAATGTTTCCTCTCTCTGTCTCTCTAGCAACTACGTGCAGTGCTGGCTGGATTCCAGTGGTTCTTTTTAATGTCTGTTTTTGTGTGGATGTTCATTGAAGCTGTGCTGCTCTACAACTTTGTGAAGAACCTTTCTAATACCACATCAGTTCAAGAGGAAGTGTTTAGCTGGAAATGGTTAATTTTCATTGGATATCTTATTCCACTGGGAGTACTGGGCCTGACTGGTGTACGCTTTCCTGAGGGTTACATCGATGAAGAGTGAGTCTGACTTCAGCAAAGTTTTTCCCCACTTCAATGATGCTTCACTCAATTTAAAGCTATATCACAGCGCTGTTAAATTCTCATAAATGACTGCTCAATTGTCTATAAAGCAGACAGAAAACAGACAGTTTATATGACTACACTGTCCTAATAACCTCTACAGTAATAGTTCATTCACCATGCTTTAATGGTCCATTTAAATGTTTGGGGTTTTTTTTTAAAGCATTTGTATTCCTTGATATGGTAAAGATTTCTTTAAGCAGACAGGTTCTTTAACATTTATAGAAGCCCAGTCTCAACTTTTCTGACATCTTTAGAACAGAGTAATTTACTATTTGTTTTTTTCTCAGAAACATGTCGAGCTGCGTTTTTTTTAATTTATTATTATTACTTTTAAACTTCAAAAGAAAGAGAAAAGCAAGGATGATAAGAAGAGGACAGTTTAGTAGCTCTAACGAAAATAACTTTAAATGCAAATTGCTGTGGTATAAATAAAACTATGCATTTTGTTATAGAAGAGGAACTTAAAGGTGGCGTCTTAAGATCGTTGCTGCAATTAAATCCTTTTTACTCAGTATTGTACTATATAGAAGCCTTTCATTTGTAATGTACACTGTTAGATACAGTTAACAACTTGGAGTAAAATGAATACCTGGCCTACTCCTCCTGTCATTTCAAGCATTTGGCAGATGCTGTTATCCAGAGCGACTTACAAAAGTGCTTTTGATGTCTCTGTGAGTGAATATGTAAATACTGGTTCATGAGGTCATGGACTAATAGAGTATGCTGTGTAATATGTTACATGTAGTAGCACTGCAGAATGCACAGAACATTAAAGAATGGAAAGTTATGTGGACTACAGGGACCTGTAGTAATGGAAAACAGTGAAGTGTGCAGAATGACAATGAAATAAATGAGACCTTTTGGAATCTTAAACGATCTGTGTAAGATGGACATGTTTGTGTTGAGGAGTCTGTTGGCTAGAGGGAAGAAGATCCTTCTGAGCTTCTCTGCGTTTTAACGACCAGACTACAGAGGGTGAAATCTTTGGTGATCTTTTTCCTGATATTTCACCCATTTCAGAGCCTTCTGAACCTTGTCCTTTTAGACGGTGATCATACCTCATCATCCAAAGGAGCTGCTTCTCTTATTCTAGTGTGTTCACCCTCAAAGCATGCATGGAAGGTATTTAGCTTGTCTGCTAGAGAAGTCAGTTTACTTGCCCATGTTTCCTGACAAGAACCCTTTTTTGTGTGCACATTCACTGCAGCTCAAATGGTTTTATCCATCCAGTTTCTAATTTGAGAAAGTCCAGTAACATGTTAAGTCTTCAGAAACCATGTTAACAAAGCTAAAGCTTGGTCCAGTTTACCAAAAGCTGGTAGCAAGTCAACTTTTAAACTGAGAGGAGCAGTGGTCCAGTGTGTTTGCCCCTCAACTTGGACAGGATACATGTTGATAGAAGTTCAGCATGACTGAGGTTAATGAGGCTCTGAGGTTCTCCATCTTGTTCTCGAGTGACTGGGCAGTGGCAAGGGGGAAGACTGTGAGCCCTGTTCCTCAGCCTGTTGAAAACCTCAGCATGTTTCCCTCTGTGTTTCTTTATCAGTCACCTCTGCAGAGCTCATGTGTGGTCGTTGTTCCCCTCTATGTCATGTCATACGAGTCATCTCAGATAAAATGTCACGAAAAAGGTGGTCAGTAAGTAATGCTGTCATGGACTGTCATTTGTGCTGTGTGGAGATTAAAAGTAGGTAAAGTAAATAAGAACACAGTCTAGTTTAAATTAATATGCATTATGTACTGTTCTCTATGTAGATGCTGGCTGAATCAGGATGACAGTTTCTTCATTTTTGCCGGTCCTGTTCTTTTAACTGTTGCAGTAAGTCGATTTGATTTTAAACCAGGTTACTGAGGCTATTAGCAACTATGAAATCTAGAAACGTTAATGTAACTCAGGTGAAATTCGTTACTCTTTGCAGTTGAATCTGGTCCCCTACGGCATTATCATCACAATCTTCACTATTAAATACCAGAAAAATGAAATCTCGCACATGACTGCGAGATCCCCTGCTGATATGAACCTGATCAAATGCCTGATGCTCAGGAGCCTGACTCAGTTCATTATTCTCATTTGCTACTGGATACTCCTGTACATTCCCAGCAAGAACGGAGTTTTATATCATGCCTTCCAGTTCCTCAACTCTCAGCAGGGCACCTTCATCTTCCTCATCCACTGTCTCCTCAACCAAGAGGTCAGAGCTCACCTTAAACCTGATACTTCACATGAATCATTATCTAATGTGTATGAATGGCCTCCAATGTTGAAGATAAAGTCTGATAGAAAGCGGTATTAAATGTTTTTTTTACATTTGATGCCACACATTGTAGGAGGACTAAATTTAATGACTTTGGTTTCTCTTCATCTATTTCCAGGTCAGGAAGAAGTACAGAAATGTTATGTGTGCTTTGTGCTTCTCCAACACTGCAGTAGCAACCTCTAGGAGTGTCAGGGGACAAAGTGAAGAGTCACAGGACAACTAATTAGGGCTGGGTAATACTGATCCAATTTATTTTTATTTATGAATGATACTATGATCATTTATTTTCAATAACAGTTTGGATTTTTTTTCTTACATAAAGCAAAAAGAAAAAGAATAATGTTTCCATGTTTAGAACGCATGTGGAAAAAAATGTAGATGTGTAAAAATAGAACTAGAAATACTAAAGCAATCAATGGGTCTAGTAAACAAAGGCCATTTAAGGATTTTAACTGTGTTTGTATGATTTCTAGGGGTGTAACGATACTCAAGACACTTTTCAATTAATGGAACTGCAATAACGATTGAACTGAATATTTTCTGAAAAGCTGAATGAAGAAAAATGATGATAGAAAAGTCTCTTTTTTATTTCTGTCATTTCTATATCATTACACCCCTAATTATTTCTCGTGGGTAATACAGGTTAAGGGATATTTTTAAAAGTGTTTTAAAAATGTTTTCAAATATGTTTTTCTTTCTGTAGGAAAAGGTCTATAACAACTTGCTAATCTTCTATACTGTAGAATTGTTTATATTAAGAATAATTTAGGAGATCATAAAAACGTAACTATCTGAATTTATAACATTTTTCCCACCTTATTTTAAATGTAAACATAAAGACATGGTGAAGAACCTAAAAGCAATGCATCTGTAGCCTTTACTCTGGTCTCTATCAGGGAATCAAAATGCAAATGTATTCCAGGTTACATGCAAATATGCAAACTGATGATGTTCCTCAAAGAATGAAGTTACAAAATACCCAAATGAAAAATCAGTTATGAAACAGTATGTTGTAGAAAACAAGCACATTTCAACTTCTTAATAATGCCAGGGGTTTGGATTTCAATGTTTGATGCGGTGCTAAAGATGATCAGAAGACAGATCACTCAGTACCTGACCCCACAGAGTTTTCTGAGTTCTCATCAATTGGAAACTATTTTTTACTCAATTTACTCTGAACGTAAACCAATATTGCAAGTGATTAATTCCAATTTAATATTTGGCTTTATATTAAATCACTTTTTAACTTTGTGAACTTCTAAATATAATGTCCTTAACCAGTTAATGTCCCTGAACTTCCAGCTTAACTTTTCACTGAACTTCTAGCTTCAAGTTCTCAAATCATCTGAACAAACCAGTCAGAATTATAATTTGTGCACGATCGTTGAAATCCTATGAACATTGCACTATGTTTAAATTTTTTTAAAAACTTTAAATCATAATAATTGTTGTGTTTACATGCGAGACAAAATTACTAGATAAGGAAATGAAATTCCATGTCCATAATTAGAGTTGCGTGTGCCTGTCCAACCTAATGATTTACTTATCTGCTAGCAAACTTCAGTAGAAACCTTTTTACGCTTTGTTCAGCTAAAAATAATGAACCATAACTATGGAGTTGAATGCAAATGACTAAGATGTAAAAGTAAACACACACAAACAGCATTGTGTTAGCAGCTGTATTCTTGTAAATGCATTCCTTTATGTAAATGAGAAACTTTACATAAAATATACCACACTCTACATTGTGAAAATAGTTCCTCTAATGACTGCTCTGTAGGAAAGATGTGCATTTTGAACATAAGGAGGTGGCTGGGATGAGAAGAAAATTTAGAAAAGGTTTAGAAAGAAAAAAAATATTCAAAATCCTATTTTAGAAACAGTTTTTTGAAGTATTTTTAAAAACAGAAAGCATTGTATCCAGTGGTACAAGATGAATAAGACTCTTGTGGACCTACCGTTATGGGAAAATCAGTTTTAGGTACACTAACATTGACCACCCCACATCATTAGCCCATGCCGTCACACACACATACAGCAAGGTGAAGATAAACTGAAGTCTCCTAAATGATCCATGTAGCTCTGAATACAATTTCAAATACATTTTCATTTACATGCTTATTCAATCAGCCAATCATAATACCGTTTCCTAATCCAGAAACCGATCGAGTTAATGTTCTTATCAAACATATATAACAATGGGGAAAGTTTGAAGAAAGTCTTAATTCTTACTGCAAGATGCTGTGAGTGGGAGCAAGAAATGGACATTTTCTCATAGTGCAAGTAGGAATGTCCGTGAGATTATTTTCCAAGTAGAATCTTTTTTTTTTTTTACTTTAATAATATGTCAAGTCAGGGTTGATGTATATCCCACAAATACTCTAAGGCCGAGTGAAACGTGGCAATGAAAAGCTTGCGCTACTCTACTGTGCAGTCGGTAATGAGAACAGCTGTTATGAATATATCTAAGACACGTGAGGACGCCTGCCTGCATAGTAAACTCTTCCAAAACTTCCAGCAAAATCCGACGTAAACATTGCCATTGGAAAGGACCATTTCAGCAACCATGTACACACCTCTTACCTCAGAGAAAATCCACGGACAAGTTCAGATAATCATTGGAGAATTTCAGTGAGCGAGTCATTTTCCAGTGTGAAAATCTCAAATCTTCTTCATTAGGAAGGACTTTATAATAATCAGATAATCGGGCAGGCTTTTTCCTGAAAGAATGACCCATTGAGTCTGGAAGAGATTACAGCGCAACGCTGTTCGATGGTGACAGCTAGTGATGAAAAGGATGAACTGCAGATAATAATCTTCTGGGATAAAAACTAATAAAACTAAAAATGAGATTTTTCTTCATCAGCACTGGCACATGAATACTTTACAAATAAATGTGATTTGAATGCAGTTGTTCATTTTGCCATTGGAGATAATGGAACAGTTTCTTGCACCTGAGCAAACTCCAAAGGTCAGAAGACTTCCTTTAGATATTCATATGAATAAAGTTGGAGTTGCTGAAACTGAAGGAATATTTTCTGATCCCTTCAAAAATTTTAGCTAAATGTTTAAAAGTACTGATTTATTTTATTTCCATACCAGTCTCCTGCCAACACCATCTTGGGCTTGATTTCACCACCTTCATCATCATCACCATCACCTCTGTCATCATCTGCATCAACATGTACATGCATCTGCATCTACACAAGAACAAACACTATAAATATGACACTCGACATGAAAAAAATGTAAAAATGTAATGTTAAAATTTAAACACAGGATTACAAGCTAAAATGCCATGATTTGCAGCTGCAGAAATTAGGGAATATGAGAGAGAGAGAGAGAGAGAGAGAGAGAGAGACACGCTCGTTGTTTTTCGTTTAAGAAATTAAACTAATATTCTCCCATAAACCTGGATGAGAGTTGTATAATAATCAGACTTTCTAAATGTTTTCAGTAAGAATAGAGAAGGCTAACTGAGCGGGAATTCCTAAGATGCTAACAATAATGCTAATCAGCGCTTCCTGAGGTAACCTGAGCTAGACTATTAATTCCGCTTGATTATTAATAGTTTAGATTTATATCTATATATTTATCATCTTGAAAGAAAACAAAAAAAAATGTGTTTTCGAGAAGGGAAATGAACATATTCAGCTAAATATCCACTAAATAGCTGCAACCGAGCGTCTCTCTCTCTCTCTCTCTTAGGTAGCTAGCGTGTAAGATTTTTTAGCTAATTACCTTATTTTGCTGCAAAGTCAATATTTTGCTTATACATAGTAAAAACACTGCTGAAAGACACTGTTGAATCAACTGAAAGAAAAGTTAAGTGTACAAAAACTGAGTGATAAAAATTAACTCACTTTTATAATTCATGGTCCTCCATTTTAGCCCCACGAGCTGAGGCTGACACCGTGCTTGCGCGCGAGACGTGCGGAATCGCGCTGAATCGAATCCCGCTTCCAAGCGCGAGGCAAATTCACTATAATCCTTTTGACTTGTGTTGTTTTTGTTTTTTGTTTTTGGTGAAGTTGATAAGAAAATTACATGAAACATACTGTCCGGTTAAAGTCCTGCTCACGCAGTTACTAACATTTATACTCGAATAATAACGTAAAGGTGTGAGAGTCGACTCTTGAGACTCACAAACGAGTCACAACAAGGCACCTGGGTAATGCTAGAGATCTAGCAGGACAGCACACCTAATAAATAAGCGTGAACAACGAACAATGTACCTGGTGTGTTGTAGTTTTTAGTTAATTTAGTCTGTTTGTGACAGCGATGGGAGTTTGTTTGTTTGTTTGTTGTTTTTTTAAGGAGTCAGATCATTTGACACAGGAGTCGACACTTCGAACGACTCATTTTTCCCCTTTCAGATGCACTGTTTAATAAAATCTTTCCGTGATTATAAAAATAGCATTATACTCTTCGTTATAACATCTGTTTGAATGTTAACTAATTGACGTGGCACATAGCCTCACACACACACAGAGTAGCATCACTAGTTTGTAGTCGATTAACATTCGATTAACACAATATTAAGTTTTTTACAAAACAGTAAATCAGTTGATAATATTCCTCATGTCATCTGAGGGTTATGTCCTCTTCTTCTCACCTTCCATCAAAAGGATCAGAGAGGTTGTGGCATTGTTTCTGATGTGTATAAATTGTGTTTAGTGTTAGTATGTTGTGTAACGATCTTTTCGTTCCCAGCATGTGAAAAACTTCAAAACACATACCCATACACACTCACATGCACATTCCTGTTTCCTTTTGTTCAGGTCTCATTAGTGCATGATGGATAAAAACAAAACAGCTTTTGAGGTCAATGTGTGGGAATTTCACTTGGGTTCTCTCTCTCTCTCTCTCTCGCTAATACACACAAACACACACAACGAAAAGCACATTCAACTTTTAAAAGCTATAAACAATGTGTAAATATTTAGAAATACATCGGTATTCTTTCCCACAGGAATTAACATTCATTCTCTCTCTCTCTCTCTCTCTCTCTCTCTCTCTCACACACACACACACAAAGCTGTGTGTGAACTTTAATACCCCCATAAGGACCATAATATGACGGTATAACTTGTTAACTGCAAGGTTATACTCCCAATAAGTATATATTAATAACAAAGCACTTTCTGTATGGGTGCCAATACTTTTGCCCCATGGGACAGTAGTACAGTGTTTATAATAGATGAATTTCACTCTTTTCATTTTTGAACGCATTTTATTCACACTGCCTGAGAGAAAACAAAAAACTGTACAATTTTACACACACACACCAATATGCACAAACGATAAAGAACTTAAAACTCAGTCAGGAGAATCGACTGAACTATACAGAAAGCTTTCTAACAAAAGCAGCAACAAAAGTCCTCTCAGGGTACAACAAGACTGACATAAAAAAACACAAACATCCTCAAATATCACCACATTTTTCACCAACTGCTTTTAAATGAAATATCAAACATGACATTAGGGTCACGTCCACCATCACAAACTGTTTAAAAATGTACAAGTTGTCTGATGCATCATATTTTAGGATATGTTCTTTAAGATCATTTACACTTTTCAGTCGTGAAGGATAAGGAATTTGGAATTTCACCAGGGAAATCCTGACCTAGTTGGATTTGTACAGGAAGTATTGTTATGACAGCCTAGGTGTACACATGTATAAGAGGTCTCACACACACACACACCCTTTTCCTCCGAACAACGTGGCATGGTACAGCTCTAACCGAAGGCTACATATCATGTCTGTGTAATGGTAGCCTTGTGAGTAGGAGTTTCTCCAGAGGTTGTGGTGAGTAATAATTAGCTTGATTAATATATTATTAAACAATTTGTGGTGTACCTAAGGGCTCAATTATGGGTCCTATTAGTTTATAGAGTTTAAGTGTACATGGTTCCTTATTTATACATTTCACCTGAAAATTAATCACTGCAACTTCTCTCAGATTTTCTCAGTGCTGTTATATGATGGACTTCCTACAGTGAAATACTGTGGTTATGAGTTGTTATATTTGTTCATCCAGACTCATCCAGCTGTAGCTATATTATGACCTATGTGATTAATATAATGTTGTTGTTGTTTTGGCTCCCTGTTTGGGGTCGCCACAGCGGATCAGTTGGTCTGCACATTTCACTTTGGCACAGGCTTTATGCCGGATGCCCTTCCTGATGCAACCCTCCCATTTTATCCAGACTTGGGACCGGAACTGAGAGTTAACTCTTCAGTGGCTGGGTTAGTGCCCTGCCCGGGAATCAAACCCAGGCCATGGCAATGAGAGCACGGGATCCTGCCACTGGACCACCAGGAGGCACCGTGAGTGATATAATATTACAATGAATTCAGCTCAGCTGTGTGTAATGATGTCATTCATAAGACTCACCAGGTGAAGTATTGATCATGAGACTGCCAGGGGGTCAATACTTATGATAATCTTCATGATAATAGACGTTCAATTGATACCTTCTCGAGAAACTGAAATTGGGTCTTAAGTTATGGTTCTATTCACTTGGCACAAAATTTGGAATGGGGCAACATGCAGAATCAAGCTGTACCAATAATACACTGTCCAGTGGAAAAGCTCTCATCATACACTCAGTCTCAGGCTTGGGATCTTTATGTCCTAAGCTCTGCAACACTTACAAACACACACTGTGCTGTTTATACAACCCCAAAAAAGACATCTTTGCAGGAACTAAAGACCATACATTTTGATTTTTTTTTTTTTTACCACAAAACTGACGTGATCCTGTCGGTGTTCTCAGTTCATGTCCATATGGCAGGGGTTACTTCCTGATTCCACGGCAGCCTGGTACATCAGCAGAAAGTCATGATATCGAGGAGCGCATCCGAGCCACGCCTCGCCAAACCTCACGGCTCCTGTGAACAGAAACTCCTCAAGCCCTGAATCTGGTCCCTGCCCCAGCTGGATGCCGCAACTCCATGGGACCATTACACGTCCCGACCACCGGTTGCGCCCTCGTCCCTCAAAAACACGCCGCTTTTGGCGATACAGACGACTCACTGACACCAACATCGACGTCTGCTGTTCTTCATCACCTCCGTCCCTGATGGACTCGATGCTGCCCCTCACCACTGACATGTAAAGAAATAAAAGAGAGAACACAGAGAGGTAGGTAAATGTGTGTATGCAGGTACACATAAGACATTTGTCCATAAGTTTAGGCAACTTTTCAGTCAGACAGTTTTTAGTATCGTATACAGTCTGGGACCAAAAGGTCTTCTTTTTTTTTACCTTGATGGACTTGTCTCAATTGTCACTTGCTGCAATAATAAATAGCATGACTCTTACGTTAAACTGACCGGTGCATTGCTGAGGTCAGAGCCCACAAGACATGACATAACTCAGCAAAAAAAAAAAAACTTACACACTAAGTCATTTAAAAAAGAAAAGCTATGGAGATCACATGAGTACAAAGAGTAAAAAGATGATATCATACCGAAGTCACTGGTGCAGACGGCCATGAGAATCTCATCATCAGTGCAGGGTGTACACGGAGCTGAAACACACACAAACACGTCACTCTTATTAAATTAATCAGGACCTAATGATCCAATTAATGCTCACTCTAAATCTAGATCTAACCCTGACCTTCACCTCAGTAACCAAAAGGAAACCTTTTGCCTTGTCTAGTCTGTAAAGAACAGCTGCAGTTTACAGAGCAGGGACCAGCCAGATGTCCACACAAGGTCAAAACGGTCAGATATTCCTATCTAACTCAGAACATTTCGTCTCTATACCAAGGTATAAACCCTTCACAAGATTCAAGAGTTTTACTGTCATATGTACTAGTATCATGAAATTCTTACTTTGTTTACTCTTCTCACTGATACAATATTAGAAGTTACTCTTCTGCCCTAGATACCTGAAGTAAGAACTCTAATGTTTCAGATGTGTGTGTGTGTGTGTGTGTTTTTCCTCACTAGGCATTTTGCCGTAAGCTGAGTGACGCCACGTGGCGGCGATTTCCTGCACAGTCTGTGTTTCCTGTCTCATTTCTGATCTTTCCACTCATTCATCCTTCACACACACACACACACCTCTTTCCACACTGCTCCTTCATTCTTCCTGCACTTTTACTCCCTTTATCCTTCCTTTCCCCCTGTTTTCAACACCCTAACTGCTATGTGTGTGTGGGTGTGTGTCCTGGGGTGTTTACAGGATGAGGGTTTGGAAAGGGTGTAATGCTTTTTTAACCCCCTACAGTGTGATGTTTTTCTCACTGTGTGTCTGTGTGTGTGTGTGTGTGTGTGTGTGTGCAAGTGACTGACTGTCTAAGCATTTAGAGTCAGAACAGTGAACAGGAAGTCTAGAAGGGTTTGAAGTACCAAGACTAATGCACATCAAACACACACACACAGGTAGAGTTACACTTCAGAGTGTCCTCCTTTGCAACCACCACTTTTTTTTTTTAAACTAATTCCTGGTCACAGGGTCAGGCTGTTAGGCTCTGTGTGTGTGTTGCATTTCAGAAATTAAAACTTTTTTTTCCACAAAATACACAGTGATTAGTGTCTGATTCAGTTTAAGTCGTGTCCACACACACACACTTCAAAAGAATCTGATCTCCCTCTGAGCTGAAGTGAAACAGCCTTTATTTGTCACATATACATTACAGCACAGTGAAATTCTTTCTTCGCATATCCCATCCTTGGAGGTTGGGGTCAGAGCGCAGGGTCAGCCATGATACGGCACCCCTGGAGCAGAGAGGGTTAAGGGCCTTGCTCAAGGGCCCAACAGTGGCAACTTGGCGGTGCTGGGGCTTGAACCCCTAATCCTCCGGTCAACGACCCAGAGCCTTAACCACTTGAGCCACCACTCAAGTGAGTAAAGCTAACAGGTAAAGCCCCAGGAGAAACTCCATGTTTATTTTATTTAAGGTGTGTGTGTGTGTGTGTGTATGTGTCAACCTTGCTGTGTCGCTAGCTACATAAACTTTTCTTACCTGATTTATTAGACTAAAATAAACTGACTTTTGCCATAGCAGAGCTGAGTTCTCTCTGATTGGTCAGAAGGTGTTGATAAATTCTCTATAGCAGCAGTAAGAAGAAAATGTTTCTGTACAATGTGTGGAGTGTTTAAGACTCAAGGCTCAAGCCCCAGCACCGCCAAGCTGCCACCGTTGGGCCCTTAAGCAAGGCCCCCAACCCACCCTGCTCCAGGGATGCTGCATCATGGCTGACCCTGTGCTCTGACCCCAACCGTCAAGGATGGGAAATGTGAGGAAAGAATTTGACTGTGAAGTAATGTATATGTGACTAATAATGACTGCTTAACTTGAATTGAACTCATACAGATGTGCTGTAACTTTGTGTCAATGGGACACTTAATATTTTAGCACGTTTATAGTTTCAGGGAGACTTTAAAAAGAGAGGCGCTTTTGTCTCACTGTTTTGATTCCAGACGTGGAGTAAACACGACATTTGAACCCTACTGGGTTCGACACAAAGCTGCCTTTCATTACACACGTAACAAGCTGACCAATCAACAGCAATCAAACGCACCGTTTAACCAATCATGTTTAATCAAATAAACCGGGAGCTCATGTGGAACAGGATGCCGTGATTGACAGCGAGAGAGGTGGAGCTGACCCCAGCTGGACCTTCTGATTATACTGTTTATTTTTTTATGTCACTAAGAACATGAAGGTTTTGTGTGTGTGTGTGTGTGTGCTGGCTCGTTTTTCAGAGCTCTGTCTAGTCCCTGGCTGTAAAACCTCTCCTCTTTCCCCCTTTCTTTCTTTCCAACCCCCCACCCCCCCGTCTCTCTTTGATCATTTCCAGCACTTTTTCTCCTCCATCTTTCACCTCTCACATCAGCTGGGTGTGGAGTTACGCCCCGACGTCTCTAATCAGTGCGACCAAAGTCATTATCAGGTCGTTATTCATGAGACAAAACACAGGGATGCAGACGGATGGCAATCAGCTTGCAAACGCATATCAAGGATGAAAAGTCTGCCACCACGAGCTCCTTTTCGAAAAACTGCTACATATTTACGCTGCATTCCACGAGGACGTAGCCTGTAATTCCCATCACCTCCAGCCAAGAGAAAAACCAACAATACAACCAGTCAACTCCTAGTGAACTTGGGTTAGTCTTTGCTTCGCTACTACAAGTTCTTCACTAGTTTACACAGTAACGTCAAAGCTACGGCATCAGAAACAAACAGCAGTAAGTTTTAGACACATTTACTGTTTAACTCTACAACACTGACTTTACAGATCACTGTACTGATCTGAAGAGGAAACTATACATCACTCATCACAGATGACAGAAACCAAAGACAAACATGAAGGCGTGTGGATTTTTCTTTTCATACTTTCTGATTCAACTGCAGTGTTAAAAACCGAGAAACTGAGTGGTTTAGTTGTGAAACAAATCACAAATTTTCACACTCGTGTGCAACTCATGTTTCGTGTGTGTGTGTGTGTGTGTGTTAGACTCATACATTTTGTTAATAAATATGAGCAAGTACTGACAATTTTACAGATTTGACTTATTTCTCCTTGACTTCAGCCTGTTTTTTTTTTTAAAGCTCTGGGATTAAGTCTTGCTCAGAAAAGCTTGATGTTCAAATGTTCACCTTAAAACAGTTCTTTTTCAGGCTGGTGTCCCAGGAAGGAATTCACACTTTTACATTCTAGGGGAAAATTTACATATTACAATATGAGGGTGAAAACTATTTAAATTGACCATTAAATCTAGAGCAATAATAACCGAAGCTAACTAAATTACTCAACACTTTACATAGCCTTATTTATTGATGCAGATATTTACATATTTATCTGCACTTGTTCATTTGCACAATTTCTACTATTTGCACTTCTGCTAGATGCTAAATGCCTTCTCGTTGCTATGCACCTATACTTTGCAATGACAATAAAGTTGTATCTATCTAAAAGACCAGGCTGTTTTCATGGACACGGATGTAAATTTATGCCGAATCCCAAATCTGTAGTTTACCTGTGGGTGAAAGCGTGTCTCCTGCTGTGTCTCTGTCTCCTCTGATCAGCTCATACTGAAACGCTGTGACTCTCTTGCTGATGTCTGAGTGTGTGGAGGCCTGAACGAACAGCGCTCCCTCGCCGAGGCTAAAGCAGCGGACTTGGCCGGCCGCCTGCTCTTCCTCACTCAGCAGCATGCGCATCACTCCCGCTCGCTCCACGAACACGCTGGCTCCGCGGGAATCGGCCCGAGGCTTCACGCAGGCACTCAGCTTTGAGTCAGCACCCGCTTCAGGAAACGTGTTGGGTCTGAGGTTCACGATGATGGCACCGGTGGGGTAAAGCCACTCCAGAGAACCTTCAGAGCAGCGCAGATAGACCTGCTCCACATCCCGGGCGTGAGACTCGTGAGTCAGACCGCTGCAGAGAGCAACAAAAAGAGTGGGTTCAGGGAGGAAACACTGCATGTTGTGCGCTTATTGGAAAATAATCAGCGTCAGGATTGCGTGATGAAGCAGAGACGCATCCTGAGGTGTATCCAAGTGTTTTATTCTTCTTACAGCACAGCAATATGATTATTAAAAAAAAAAAACATCATACAAATTTACAGTGTAACAGGCACGAATAAACTTCTCACTTTATTACAGCAGCTTTAAACAAACAGTCGTTCCCTCATCAGCCTCTCTTTAGTTTTCTCCCTCGTGCTTGCCATGTTAGCAACCGCAATGTGTTTCTCAATTTCAAAAAAACAACCTTTCAGAAAACTTCACCATATCAATGACTACACATGTCCCTCTGAATATAAAGAGATAAAGAGTCAGAGCAACCGCTTTACTATATACCTGCGCCACAGTCTGAGCTGCTGTTAGAGAGAATTAATCAACACCTGACCACCAATCAGACTCCAGAACCAGAACTCCGCAGCACTGTGGTGATATTAAAGTGATCACACACTCACCTGTAAGGGGAAAAAAAATATTCTTTGAAGCACAATTCATTAATCAGGAATGTGAAGCGTTTGCCATTACTCCTTTAACCTTGGATTCTGTTAAAGTGTTACAAGTGCAGTTCTGGATTAATATCAGCTAGATGATAAAGAATTAAATACAAAAATCTGTGATAAGCTTGAGCAAAAATGAGAGAGAGAGAGAAAGAGATCGAGAGAAACAGAGAGAGAGAGAAAAAGAATGATCCAGAGATCGAGAGAGACAGAGAGAGGGAGAGAGAAAGATCCAGAGATCGAGAGAGACAGAGAGAGGGAGAGAGAAAGATCCAGAGATCGAGAGAGACAGAGAGAGGGAGAGAGAAAGATCCAGAGATCGAGAGAGAGAGAGAGATAGAGAGAGAGAAAGATCCAGAGAGAGAGAATTTTCTGGTTCTCAAAAAACTTCAATAAGGTAAATTTACCTGGTGCTAATAGAATGCAGATAAGTTATAGGAACACGGAGGAACGCTTTATTAAATGTTAGTGTTGCTCTAACAGAACGTTGATTTGGAGAACATTTACAGTTCTAGTTTAAAGTTTTAGTTTGTACTTGAAGCTTCAACATGTTCTCATTGTTGAGATTTTTAAAGAAATGTTAATAAATGTAGCTACTACACAGTTAAACCACTTCTAATTGGAGGAAAACTGACAAGCATAACATTTCATAACTTTACTTTTTGCCAAAATGAGAAGTGTAGCTGAGCAGAACTGTTATAGTTTCGCTAAACATTTAGAAGGAAACGATTTAAAACTTTGCAGGAACATTATTTCTCTAACATTTTATCATTTCCTTCCTACAAATTGTCAAATACTTTACTAAAGCTTCTGATAACGTTCTTTATCAGCTGGCTTGTAAAGCCTCTGTGACTCTCCTGCTTTGCTTTGTTCTGTTGTTTCTGGACCATAAAAGAGCGATCAAAGCGTGTGCGCTGGGTTTGATTTATATTTTAGCGTAATCAAGCCCGAGGTGAAGGAGGGTCGGCACGCAGCCTTCATGGAAATCAGAGATAAAATATTAACCAGGAAGCTCAAAGTCTCACCGCTGATGCCAAAACACACACACACACACAGGTTCGCCCATCTCATTATTAACTTTGACAGTCAGGATGATGATGTTTGGGTCATGATGTTAGAAGGCAGGAGATAAATTACTATAATGAATTGTGTATTTGATTTAATGATCTCTGTAAAAATTTGAAAATGTGTAGTGAACATTAAAGTTCAATTATTATTATTTTATTATTATTATTTTAAATTTCATATAATAACTTACTTAACCTCTTGCTATGATTTTTATACTGATATTATTTATTTTATTTTAACTGTATAAACTGTATATTTCTACAGGTTTACTTGTCTGTATTTTAGAATTGGGCAAAATATTAAACTTCACGTTAAAGTTGTGACAATATAACATAAATTAAACGGTCAATAGTTGGTATATTACATTGGAATAAATCTGATTCCTGATCTCCTCCCTCTGTTCTTTCCATCCATCAGGACGAAATGAAAGACATGAATAAAGTTGTTAACAGCCATGCCTGCACCCCCTGTCCTGGAGCTCCTCATTAGAGGTTTGCTTTTGCGTCTAATCATGGTCATTAAATCATTTCTCTGGACCCAATTAAACCAATTGAAGTCAGGGTGGCGTAATGGAGCCCAGATTGGTGGGGTAAGATCAGAGAGCTGGGGCAGTAAGGGGGGGTGGGGTGAAGCATAGAGACATTTCCCTTTTATTCAAATGGTGACAAACATTTTTTGGCATCGTCTAGTTTTGCAGTAGTTGAAAAGCTAAGATTAATAAAAAAAACTATTAGTTTTTAGGCTTAGCATTGTTTCATCGGTTTTTAAGCCAAATATTTTCATTAAAACTCAGCGTTTTTACTCTCACAATAAGTTACTTGTGAGCACTTCACAGGAAGAACAGGAAACAAAGCTTCAACACCTTAACACACTCACACCATTTATAAGCTCCCGTGTTAATGACCTGATGAATGAGTTGAATCAAGTGTGAAGAATGCAGGAAGCACCAACAGGAGCAGGAGTGTTAAACATTCGTCCTGTTGGTGTCCTTAAACCTCAACATGATCTCTGTCAGTTTGTCTTTTTAAGGAGTGAGATAGGATGTCATGTTGTAGCATTATAGTGACTAAATCACCAGCATGAAAACATCCAGACTGCACAGTAAATACTTAGTATGACTTCTGGAAGGAATTAAGCTTTAAGTCTTCATCAGTTTGTTCTTAACATTAAGCCTTAAAGGATATACGCAGAACCCAAAACTAGGTTCTCTTTCTAAAAATATAATTAGAAATAAATGCACTAAACAACAACAACAACATAAATCCCACAACAAATCACATTTTTATGACACAAATCATTTTGCTGTCATGGCAGAAATGTGGTTTTAAAAGGTTTCCAGGTGGACAAATGTCTTCCATTTTCTTATTCCTACCAGTAATCATCCAACTGTTCCCATTCACCCCGGAACAGAACAGTGGTCAAATCTGAATTTGTTTTTCTCTCTCTCTCTCTCTCTCTCTCTCTCTCTCACTGACGTCACAACTTTTCAATCAAAATAAACCCCGCCCCCACTTTCACGGTCAGTGGATTATTTTTAGTAAGATATGATGGAATAGGAACAAAGATTAGTCTGGATTCTGATCCCACATGATCATGATGATACAGCTTAAGGGGTTTTCCTGGTTGAAGCCCTATGCAGCACGCAGAGGATCTAAAGGTTCTCAAAAACCGTGTAAAGGTTCTCGATTGACCCCGTTTTCCACGCAGAGTTGCTATAAAGGAGTAGAAGAGCTGTTTAAGCAATAAAACACTCCAAGACGCAGTATTACAGGAAGATGTGAGTGAAATAGTTTCTTTTACAGTACCTTCCTCTCCAGCTGCACTGGTCACTGGAGTACTGCGCAGCTGCGCTCGTGCACCAACACGCGACCAGGATCGCCAAAATCATCTTCATCCTCATCCTCCTAATGCACTTCTGAAAACCTGTCCGTAAAAATTTAATTAAAACAAAAAAAGTTTATTCCTCCGCCCTCAGCGACTAAAAAACTCCGGAAAACTCCGGAAAAGTTCATCTCGTTCCCAGCGCGCGCGAGGCAGGAGCCATGCACAAGCGCGAGCGAGCGAGCTGCTGGACGTGTGTGTGTGCACGCGCGTGTGCGCGTAAAACCTCCCACCCGTGACAAAGCCACGCCCACACCACGCCTCCCTTCGGATTCGGCCCCGAGCAGCTCGGTTAAGAGCGACGTTTTATACTCTAATTAGTGTCCGAAAATAAAGCACAGCTGTGTGTGTGTGTGTGTGTGTGTGTGTGTGTGTGCTGAAGACGTATCAGATTTAACCTGAGTTAAACATAACACACTCCATGATCTCCTTCAAAATACAGGCTACAAAATTATAACGTGAATAAAACTTAATAAAATTCCTTATTAATAGAAACACCTAGAAAAAAAACTAGATAGATAGATAGATAGATAGATAGATAGATAGATAGATAGATAGACAGATAGATAGATAGATAGAAAACATGACACAATCAACTGATATTAAATTGGGTAAGTTTGCACACCCCCTGACCCTCACACTCATCTGGTTT